>NC_026002.2:87651330-87741797 GCF_000442705.2 Elaeis guineensis
TTGGTGATCCTTCTCAAAGTTCTGAAACAACCCCAGTAACCCATGGTAGTTTACTTCAGGCTTTGTCATTCTATAATGAGTGAGGAATGGGAGATAAGACTTGGGCAGCGAGTTCAGTATTGCATCTTTCCCAAGCTGCTCATGCAAGAAAAAGCCGAGCTTGCTCAATCGTTCCATCAGCTCGATCATGTACAATACATGATCAGTGACAGAGGCACCATCCCGTATTTTGGCGTTGAAGATGGCACAACTAGTCTTGTACCTCTCTACATCATCGGGTGTGCCAAAGGCATCCTCCAACACTTGAAGCATGTCCTTTGGCTGAGCCATCTCGAATCTACGACTAAACTCGTCACTCATAGTAGCCAGCATGATATAGCACACCGTGGTCCGGTCACCGAGCCACTTTTGGTAAGTGTCTCTGACTGTTCCACGTGTATTAATAGCTGGCTCCTCAGGTGCAGGATCCAGTATCATATATAGGATCCGCTCATGCTCCAAGACTATCTTCAACTTTCGGTACCAGCAACCAAAGTTGGGTGCCACCAACTTATCATTGTCCAACAATGATCGGAGCGATAGGGAAATGGCTATTTTGCGCAAAGGAGAACCATAACCTAATTAGTAATTGATTCATTAAACCTAAAGATTTAGACTTTAATCAAAAGATTTCTCCCACTATTTTATTTGAATTGGTAGCCTCTACCTCCAATTCGAGGAATTATCCTAATTCCTTAGTGGGTACTAGAATCCACTTAGACTGCACACAAGCCCAACTTTGGTTGGCCAACCTATGTACATCTAAGGGTAGGTTCATAACCAATTGTTTCTCTAAATAATTTTTAGTAATTTTAATTTTACCCCAGAAACCTAATCAGTAGGCTTTGGCCTCCACTGTAAGGATCCGATTAGGTCCAACCATTAACATGACCATACTTGGTGCATCTAACCAACGAATGATTAAGTCCAACTTTGGTTGGCTCACCTAACCATCATTAGAGAGACCCTTTCAAGTCATCATATGATGAGTGATAATTCCATTAGTCAATAATCACCAGGCTTTTGCATCTGCAATGATTATTGAGTTAATGGAGCCATTATCAAACACCTTAATGGGAGGCTATGACTCAGTTATCTCCATAACTTTATTATTTTAAGGACTTAATAATTTTAAAGAATTTAAATAATTTAGAGGATGAGGTTAGATGAACCAGCATATCATGATCCTCCCACTGGCTTCACCAAGTCAGTTTAAGGGAGACCATTAAAAGGGCTGGTCTAGGAGTACCTAAATCAGTCATACTGATTTACCTAGCTGACATGGGTCAGCTCGAATAGTCAAGTGATCCAATCAAAACATAATTTCATCAAGAGGCTAGGTAAGTTCGATCAGTGGGAGGGTCAGCCAAAGCTTGCCTTAGACACCATCAGAAATGGCCAGATAAGCGGGCTCCCAATTAAAAACCACCGGTCTGGTTTACCTTAGACACCAACTGATTTAATTAGTTTTGATTAGATCAACCTAACAGTTCGTGCTAGACCGCTTAGTCAAGAATCAAGTCTATTTGGTTCTTGTTAAAGACATGGACTTGACCAACTACAACTATTGTAATTGATCTAGAAAATCCTTGACCTAATCTAAGACAACAATTGATTAGATTTAGTCAATTCTCTAATTAAGTCCATCTTTAATCTAATCATAGGTCTAACCCAATTAATGGATCTAATTCCCACTAACCCATTAACCCAATGTGTTATGGTTTGTGTCTTAGGTTCTTCAATTCACAATCCTAGAATCTAATCAAAACAACTTCTTAATTCTTAATTAAGTTTTGGGCTGAGGGTTGGGTTTGACTTTTCAAAAAATAATTTTCATATTTGTAAAATAATTTTATAATATGATTCTATCAACCATATTGCATGTTTGATTCATAATCAAGATGCAAGTAAAATAAACATGAAACTACTTTAGATCTAATCTAAACAGGTTCATGTAATTGAAACAATTTCAACTTTAAACAATTTCTTTGCACAAAAATTATAAACAAAGAGATTTTATTTCAGATTTAAATATTTTTTAAATTTAATAAATCATAAATTTAATCTAGATCATATCTAACAAATTTATGATTAAAAATAGATCTACACGAACTAGGACAACCTTTGCACTGTAAGGGGTAAACCTTACAGCAGGACAACCTTGCAGTTCGTGATTGATCTAAAATTTTAATTTCAGATTTAATAATCAGATTATAAATTAGATCTAATCTAAAAAATAATCTAAGTATATATAAATAATCATGTAATGAAGAACCTAAGCTCTGATACCAATTGAAGGAACCAGATCTAGGGTTTCAGGGTTAGATCTTAAAACTTTTTCAAGATCATGCAGCGGAAGACTAAAATAAATCAAAATTTATTTTCTAAAATTAGAAAATTTTTAGATCTAAGATTTTATTACATGATTATTATATAGCATTAAATCAAAAATTAAAATATATAGAGCATGAACTACATGTTGATCATATCAACATGTTTCTATACTATATCTAATGTATGTATTAAACAATAGATCAGATCTATTACCTTGCAAGTTAGACGTTCTAACCTCGCTGATCCGGGTTTGAGGATGATGTTGCAAGCCGCACATGTGTTCGGCCTCTAGAAGTTGTCCACACGAGCCCACGAATCTCGACCAGAAGTCCTGCTTCAGAAAATCAGCACAGTAGCTAGTACTGCGCTGATCCTTCTTTGATGGTTGATCAGGTGCCTCCTTTTTCTTGATTTGGGCTCTTTCAAAGATGAGAAGTAGGAGGAGGAGTTTTAGATCTGAGATACTCTCAGAAAACTCAAGATGGAGGAAGGAAAGAGATGAAAACAAACAACCCTAATAGAAGACCCTCTTCTTCTTCTCGTTTCTCTCTCTAAACACCCTATCTTGTGTCTATTATATCTCCACGACCCAAAGGTCTTTCTCTCTAATTTTTGGATGGCCCAAAGGTATCTCAAATCTATATCTCTTTCAAAAATTTTATAAAGAAACTCATTTTATAGAGAGAGATATGATAGAGTCCTTATCTAGATCAAATACCTAGTCAAGGTTTATCCAAACATGGCAAGATAAGGGGTGCCCAACTCTTGAACACCTCCTCCTTATTTTCATGCATGGACTACTAGAAAAGGTTACACAATGTATACCCTAAAAGTCACAAAAATTTTAAAAAAAAATTGGATAAATTCGGTGCAAAATTGAAAGAGTTTTGGATTTCTAAAACTCTATCTCATAGAATTCGAAATTCAAACTTATTCCTCTTTGATTTGATCCAAACTACCTTCCATGTAAGAAAGAAGAGAAAAAACTATTTTTAGACGTGGGAGAGACCTGGGAGAGGGATTTTGTCACACAAAATAAGAGGGGATTGGTGTGGAATAAGAGAGAGGGCGTGGGGGGGCTTATGTGGCGCAAGGTGGAATCCTAGTCTTACTAGGATTCTAACTCATGACTTGTTTTAATTTGGTTTCTCAAACCAAATAAAACCAAAATTAGATCAATCTAATTAAAATAGGTCTTAACCCAATTAAGAATCTAATTTAATCAGATTAAATTAGATTTAAATCTGATTTAATTTTTTAATCAAATTAGAAATTAAGTTGACCCAATCCTAATTGAACTAGGACTAGTTTTTTCTTGCAATTGGCTTATCCAATAAATCAATTGGACTTGATCCAATCAAACCCAAACTAAATCTAATTAAATCATATTTAATTAGACTTAATCTCAACCCATTGGCTTAACCAAATTAAGCCAATTAGCAATTAAATTGCTAATCGATCCTCCTGCAACACTTGTACTAGGTTAAATGTCAATCATATTGATCATTTAATCCTAGAACGATTCTTAATCATTGATCAACCATCCGATCGGATCATGAACTCTAATGTGTGTGACCTCATAGGTCCGAACCTAAGCCGGTAGCATAAGAACAAATTTTTATACCAATCGAAGTGACCATCTAGCAATGGTACCCGACGATCGGATAGGTCGAATGTGTAGAACAACATCCTTAGAACCCATGCGGATATAGTTTTCATATAATTCATCCCCTTGACCAAAATGATCATAGGACATCCCAGAGTTCAAATGTCAACTCTGATCAGGTTGTCCACATTGTATTTTAAAATATCAAATCCATCTGATGGATTACCCTGGCCAAAGTTTTGCTAAATTGAAATACAGTGACTCATTCTTCTCCAACTCTTGGAGTGGTCAATCCCATCTCGATCACACTCTGACTTCGCAAGTACTTGACTGTATCCAAAAGCCTTCCATTGTTGAATTAAAAATTCAGTTAGTTCAGTACCAAAGCACAGTGAGTTGCTTGCAAGTCACTGAGGCGATCTCAGATCTAAGGGACACTTATACCTATATCCTATCAGAGATATTCTCGATAGCAGAATACTCTGGAGTTGGTTACATTCAATGATGATGTACTCTTACATCTCACCTGTATGTCATACCAGTGTCTCCACACTCCTTGGTTAAGAGGACAACCAACCCATATGGTCTACAGCGACCTATGCTCGATAGAATCTGTCGTCCTTATTAACAACCTATCATTTGGTCGTGAACAGTTTTAAGGACTAATCGATAAATCCTCTCTTTATCGAACTTAGATAGCCTTAAGGACTTCATCATAACAACAGAGTTCCTTAGAAGATGACTTATGATGAAAATATCAAAAATATATTTTATTTATTAACAAATCAATTACAATACTTGATTGCTCAACCGTCAACAGCTTAACGATTGGCTTTTGGGATATATTTCTAAACAGATTCCACAGACAATGTGGCAGACCCACTGACAAAGTCATTAGGCCAGCAGAAGATCGAAGCCCATCTTGAGAAGATGGGACTTAGATATGTAGCCAATTGGCATTAGGTCAAGTGGGAGTTTGTTAGATGTGTGCTTTAGATGCCAGATTGACTGATACATTCCTGTACAAATATAAGAAAAAATTTATAATTTTGACTATAAATGAATAAAAGGATTATTCTACTATCACATTGTGTACATTATGTCTGTGATACATCTTTTGAGTTAGTAGGAATGTTAATTCATATTTTCAAGAGTTAAAAATTTAAGGCATGAATTTACATAACTAACTCATAAACAGCTCCTGACCATAGGATCATCACGAGGATGATGATCGATCCGGAAGGTTGGTGTACGATCGCTTCCTTAAGGTAGATGTGTCTTGAGTCTATGGTGTGGAGACACCGGAGTGAGAGTATAGGTATTCGTTGAGAATGAGAGTACTGAGCGTGACCACTTCGAGCAGTCATAAGGAAGTCTACCTTCTCGTCAATGACTAGCTCGATGCTGCAGCTGTGTGTCTAGTTCTTTGACCTGAGGTACATCGATAGTTCACCTTGAGTGTGTTATAGTTTGACTACACCATAACTCGATCTCCTAGCCATTCAGAACCCTGAGGTATATGTTGGCTGTAGCATATTCATTGTAGGAACCAGATTGCACCAAGATGGGATCTATCAATCTCGGTAGATAAGAGGAGTAGTCCTATGATGATCGAAAGATTGAGTCCTTAAGCCCATGGCCATGGCAGAGTGAAATAATGGAAAAGAGTTTTCCATTAAGATTTCACATCGGACTGGGATCGATCGATTGACTCATATGACTGATGTTGGATTTGACGAGTTTACCTTAACCCTAATTCAATCGGGACTCATGATAGAAGAACTCAATCACACAAGTAGCTGCACTGAGAGGTTCATCTTCATTTCTGATGGATTACCACCATATACTGATAGGTGTCACTGATGGATTTTGAAAGTAATTAGAATGATCTTGATGATTGATCATTCTAATTGTCTGATTCAGAAGAGTTCTAGTCCATCAAAAGGAGTTTTGATGATGTCGATGATGAGATCATGACATGTCTCATTACTATACGGAAATGAACCTAACTGGATCACACAAACAAGAGTTAGGATCTGGATGTCATCAATTGGGCTAGTCCAGTTTGATTGATTTGGATTAGATCCAATTAGGTTCAAGAAAATCGTGCTAGCATACGATTGAGCCTAACTTTCTCCTCATATAATCTTTTCTATCTTGATTGAGCCAAATGTGATTTGGCTTACCCAGAGAACCTTGAGAAGGTTTCTCTCAATCTAACTGGAGCCAGTCTAGCTCAGAAAGGATTTGTCTTAATTTATGAGATGAATTTAAGACAACACCTGCTAATTTCTATCACCTGCCATTTCCGTTTTAGGATATTGGTCAAATGTTGACCCACGGACCTTGGACTGAAGGCCACTTGGCAAGAGGTCATTGGAGATTTTTTATGGAGTGTCCACCTACTAAATTGGGCCTCAAAGTAGGCACCATATTCAGATTGGGCATGCACCCCAAGTGGATAAGAATAGAGTCCCATGAGATGAGAACTCTGATCCTTTGATCAACTTGGACTGTGGGGTGCCAATCTCACTGTGCTTATCCAGTATTGGTGCCAACAGTAGGAGAGATTGTGGAGATTCTTATCTGATATGATCAAATGATATCACTCCATCAATCAAAATTTTTTCAGAATTAATTAGAATTTTTTGATTGATCGAATGATGTGGCATTGCATGACGCAGCAAGGTCTATTTAAACCCTGTTTGCGCCTAGGATTTTGTGACTCTGCTCAATAATCGACAAAAGCCTGAATCCTCTCCACTTCTCTATGCCCTCTCTACTCCTCTCCCTCCTCTCTTCACGTCCAAGAGGTTGGGCATCCATCTGGTGCTTATCCAAGGCGTGGTGGCTTCCTGATTAGAAGGCTGCTGAGATTTATCGAAAAGCTGCTGCTCCAGCTTCAGAAGATCTTTTGAAGATCTTTCAGCTCAGATCCAGATCTAATTTTTGGAGCAAAGATTTATGAAGAGAAGATGATCCAGATCCTGCTTGAGTGGATACCAGTAGAGGCCAGGCAACTGCATGACTATTTTAGAACCCCGGGCATTGCTGCGATCTTCTACAGGGTAATCTAGTTACCCTAGAGGTATTTCTCTATTCCTCATGATTTTATATTTAATTTTAGATTTAATATTAGATAATAAAAATTAGATCTAATAGATCTTAGATCTAAAATATTGTAGGATAATTTTTTTTTAAAATATTCTGCCCCAGATCTCATTAGATCTGGAAGATCCTACAAGGAAAAAGCTGATTTTTTCCTTCACTGTGGGCATAAAAATATGTCAAATCCAATCACTTATCATTATGTATCTCGATCAGAAAGTGATGATTCAGTTGATGATACATTAAAAAAATTTTTCTAATTATCATCTTGCTTTGGCCAAAGACTTCCATAATCACCGACCAATGAGATCACATAGGATGTTCGCTCTCCTTATTAGGAGTGACTGATCCCTTATTGATCACTCACAACCTTCATGCACTCTTCACCATATTCAGAACACCCCACACAAGGATCAGAGAACCAAGTTAGGTAGTGAACCAAAATATGGATCCAAGTACATAAGGTACCATGGTGACCTTAGGTCTAAGGATCACTTACACAACTCCCACTGGAGAAACATCAGTTGATATGTAAATAAGACTCGATCTGATATTCTCTCGTAGGTCAATTCAGTGAACTAATTCTCTAATGAGTACTCATATCTTTGTATTAGTATCACCACACAAGTGATTGTGAGATCAACCATCCTCATTTCTAAGTATACATAGGACATACCAGCCTTACCAGTATCATTGATCTCTGACTCAATGTACCAATGATTAAAAATATTTTAGATTAGGACTATCGAGGAATTAGGTCTCACTAGCATGATCTCATCACGGACCTAAAACCATTGTCCAAACCTATGGAGTTCATTATAATCTTAAAATTAATAAGATACAGTTTATAATGAATCAAAAATATTTATTTTATTAATAATATAAATATCAATTTATATGAATTTGAAAGATAAATTATAAAAATACCCTATCGTATTTCATTTGCGATTGGCTTGTAGGGCATTATTTTTTCAATCTCCCACTTGCACTTAAAGCCAATCGCCACTATACTTGATGCCCATGCTATCAAGATGGTGATCAAACTACTGCATTGACAAGGCCTTAGTGAATAGATCCGTTATATTATTCTTGGTATCAACTTGCTCTACGATCACATCACATCTTTCGACAATCTCCCAAACGAGATGGAACCATCTTAGGATGTGCTTCGATTTATGGTGAGACCTTGGTTCTTTAACTTGAGCAACTGTCCTAGTATGATCACAATAAAGGGACACTGGTTGTTCAATCTTTGGAACCACACCCAATTCTGTGATGAATTTTTTCATCCACACAGCCTTCTTAGCAGCCTCACTTACAGTAATATACTCAGCCTCATTGACTGAGTCAGCAACCGTTTGCTGTTTGAAATTTTTTCAACTTACTGCATTACTATACAAGGAGAACACATATCCAGATATTAATTTGCTATCATCCAGATCAGATTAAAAATTAGAATCAATATAACCTTCTAGTTTTAAATCAAATCCACCATATATCAGAAAAATATCTCTAGACCTTCTCAAGTACTTGAGTATATTTTTCACAGCTTTTCAATGATCCTTTCTGGGATCAGCCTAAAATTTATTTACAATGCCCAAGGCATCAGCCACATCAGACCTGGTACATAATATAGCATATATTATCGATCCTACAGTCGAAGCATAAGAAATAGAACTCATTCTATTTCTCTCATCAGGTGTCTTAGGAGATATCTTCTTAGAGAGTTGTATGCCATGACCTATGGACAAGTAACCACTTTTACTTCCCTCCATATTGAACCTCTTTAACACAAGGTCAACGTACCTAGACTGGGACAAGCCTAGCATGCTTTTCGATCTATCCTTATAGATCTTAATACCAAGTATATAGGATGTCTCATCCAAATCTTTCATGAAAAACTTTTGTGATAGCCAAGTCTTGATCGATTACAACATCGGGATATCATTTACAATGAGCCGTATGTCATCCATATACAAAACTAAGAAGATAATAGCACTCCCACTATTCTTCTTGTATATGCAAGGTTCATCCATATTTTTGATGAAACGAAACGATTTGATTGTCTCATTAAAATAGATATTCCAACTCCTCGATACTTGCTTCAATCCATAAATGAATCTATTCAGCTTGCATACATGATTTGCTCTCTTATTAGAGACAAATCCCTCTGGTTGAGTCATATAGACTTCTTCCTCAAGGTTTTCATTGAGGAAGGCAGTCTTGACATCCATCTATCAGATCTCATAGTCATGGTATGCTGCAATAACAAGCATTATCCAAATAGACTTGAGCATGACTATCGATGAAAAGATTTTTTCATAATCAACACCTTGTTTTTGTCTGAAATCTTTAGTCACAAGCCTGCCTTGTAGGTCTCTACCTGGCCATCTGCTCCAATCTTCTTTTTGAAGATCCATTTGCAGCCTATTGGGGTCACACCCTCAGGTGCATCAACCAAAGTCCATACTTGGTTGGCATATATGGAGTCCATTTCGAATTTCATGGCATTGAGCTACTTGTCAGAGTCAATACTCATGACAGCTTTCGAATAGGTCGTGGGATCATCATTCTCAATGATGTGGGTTGTGTTGTCATTCTTAATGACAAATCCATACCTGAGTGGTACACTATGCACTCTACTTGATTTTCAGAGAAGAGGTGTGTGTAGTGGCTATGCCTTAACAATGAGCATAACTAGTTGAGAACTGTTTGGTAAATTTTGAATGGATTGTAGATTTTGAACTTTCTCAAGTTCAACAGACCTCCTACTGTCTCCTTCTTGGATAAACTCTTTCTCCAAAAAAATGACATACCTATCAACAAACACCTTTTATTGAGTAAGATTATAGAAGTAGTATCTTATACTATCCTTGGGATAACCGATAAACCTATATTTTTCTGATCTAGCATCCAGCTTATGTCCATCAATATTTTTCACATAAGCTGGATAACTCCAAATCTTAAGATGCTTAAGATTGGGTTTTTTTTTTCATATTTTATATAGAGTGCTAGAAATAGATTTTGAAGGCACTTTATTTAAAATATACGCTGCAGTCTCGAGGACGTATCTCCAAAAAGATATTGAAAGATCCATGAAACACATCATAGACTGCACCATATCTAATAAGGTGCGAGTCCTCCTTTCCATAATTTTATTTAATTATGGAATATAAGGAGGTATCCATTGAGAGAGTATTCTATTTTATTTTAAATAATTAAAAAACTCATTGGATAAGTATTCTCCTCGATCCGATCAAAGAGTTTTAATATTTTTGTCAGTTTATTTTTTGACCATTCTTTGATACTCTTTAAATTTGTCAAAAGCTTTGGATTTGTATTTCATTAAATAAACATATCCAAATCTTGACCTATCATCAAAAAACATGATGAAGTAAGAGTATCCACCTCTGGCTTGAGTCGATATTGGACCACATACATCAGATGTATAAGGTTCAAAATATCACTCGCCCGATCTCCATGTCAAGTAAATGGAGTCTTAGTCATTTTTCTCATGAGGCAAGATTCACAAGTTCCATATGATTCATAATCATAAGGATCAAAAAAATTATCTTTGTATCACTTGTTAATCCTTGACTTATTTATATGGTCAAGTCGGTAGTGACAGAGGTATGTGACATTCACATCTTCTCTTTTTTTTTCTTCATACTATCAACAAGAAGCATATTATCATTAAGTGAAAAAAAACTAAGACCATTATTAATAAAAATACTTCCATAATATTCATTAAAAAAATAAATAAAATAATCATTATTCTTTAAAATTATTTCAAAATCTTATTTCAATAACAATGATACAGAAATAATATTTCTAACAATATTAAGAATGTAATAACAGGTCTTCAGTTCTAAAACTTTATCTAAAAGCAACTTCAAAATTTTAGTTCCTACAGCTTCGGCCTGAGTGGACTCTCCACTAGTGTCGAACAGTTCAAAGTCATTTTTATTCAAATTTCTTATTTCCTATAGATCCTGTAATGATTTGTAAAGGTATGAACCACAGACGGTATCCAAAACTTAAGAATCTGAAAATGAAGTACTTAATTATAAATTAGTTTGTATCATATACAAATCTTTAGCAACACTTGTCGATTTCATGGTTGCAAGATACTCCTTGCAATTTCTCTTCCAGTGGCCCTCCTTGCCATAGTGATAACAAGTACCATTGGCGGAGACCTTCTTCATCTTCTTCTTGGAGATGCCAGCCTTAGGGTTCAACTTTTTCTTAAAATCATTCTTTGCCTTCTTCTTGCTGATCTTATCAACATGAAGAACCTAAGCCTTTTCATCTTTGAAATGGCTCTCTACTATTTTCAGTATGTTCAATAGTTCTGGCAAGCTGATGTTCAGTTTGTTCATGTGATAATTAATGACAAACTAAGAAAAGAAGTTAGGCAGAGACTACAGGATCAAATCTTGGCTCAGTTGACCATCCATGGCAAAACTCAGTTATCCCAGATGAGTGATCAAATTAATCATCTTTAAGACATGCATTTGTACGGAAGAACCTTCAATCATACGGATACGAAATAATTGCTTCGATATCTTATATTGAGTAGTCCAACTTTGTTTTCCATATAGCTCCTTAAGATTAAGGAGAATAGAGGGAACGTTCATGTTCTCATGCTACCTCTGGAGCTCATTGCTCATTAAGACAAGCATGATACATTTGACAGTCACACTATCATCTTTTCATATCTTGTGTATGGTCCTAACCTCCTCGAAAGCATCTTCTCCAAGAGAATCTGAAGCAGGTGTATCCAGAATATAGGAGACTTTCTCCTAAGTGAGAATAATTCTTAATTTCCTTAACCAGTCGACATAGTTAGGTCCAGTCAATTTGTTTGCATCTAAGATACCTCTAGGTGAAACTGAGGATGCTATGTGAAAGTTAATCTACAATAACAAGAACATAATATAAATGGATAACTCATGATGACATGCACAACTAGACTAGGACTTTTATCTAATTGTGTCTCCCATTATTTTATCGAACTTCATAGCCCTCAAGTATGAAAATCAAGAAATATTCTAATATTTCTTAGTGGGGTTGAGATCTCTATTCCTCACAAACACCTTATAGATAGCACAACAAGCATTCATGAGTTCAAGAGTATGTAACTCTTTATCAATCATACTTTTATATTTTTTAACATTATTCACTCTAGCCTCTAGATCACATATAGTCTTGTGGATAGTACAACAAACTAAGTATTCTAGTTAAGTTGACCCATCAATCCTATATGGTCATACTTAAATAATACTATCCTTGTGGATAGCACAACAAAGCAACACCATTCAAATATGCCATAAGCATCAATATGCACTTGATCAATATCATATCAATTTCTATAGTAAAACTTATGAATAGCACAACAAGCTCACTAAGATCTTGACATACTCTATCGATTAAGTTTGAAAAAAGGCCCTTGTAATGTCTACATCACTAATCAATCTAAGTTTGAAAATTAACAAGATCAAATTGATCAGGTAAGTAGGTGGAAGGCTCCCCGTAGCTTTTTTAGACACCAACAGAGTTGGTCAGGCCAGCATATGGACCTAATTAAAAAGTCACCTTTGACACTTTTTTCGACACCAATTGATCTTAAGAATTTAACTTTTGATTAATAAAATAAATTTTGATATTACAACTAAATATAATTTTTTATGAGAGACTTTAAACTGGTCTCAGCACATCCTAACCAATCACATAAAATGTACACTAAAAATTATGCAATTTGATATGCTTCTACTATTCTAAATAGCAATCATATGACATACTAAAATTATATAAGGGTACAATGGAAACCAAAATATATATCAAGCATATCAAAGAAAAATAGCAAACCCTAATCACATTAGGCATGCTTTGCACCCTTAACAATGCATCAATTTGAGCATCATACAACTATGATAATATAAATTTAAAAATTATCATATATAAATAATTTAATAACTAAAATTATATATCATGAAAAATATAAAGTTAAAAATAATTTTTGAGTTTAAAGGATTGATGCTATAAATTAATGCAAAATTTTTTTGGCAAGATATGCACAAGAATAATTCTATGCACAACTATTGCACTTGTTTGATCGAATCAGACAAAGGTGGCTCTAATACCACTATTGGGTTCTAACCACATAGTAGAAAGTAATTTTTAAAAATTTTAAAACAAGAAAATCAATAGCCTTATCAAATAAAACTATCGAGCCAAACCTAAAATCCTAGAATCACTTTGCCGATCACGATCAAAGCAAATTCAAGCATGCAAAGAAATAGAAAATTATACTTTAACCAAAATAAAAAAGTGGCACATTGGTGCTCTTTATAAGATCCTAAGGTAGAAATCCTCCAACGGTGATCCACATGGAAGTTGATCAAAGTCTATCCCAACTAGTGCGCTACTGTAGTCTTGTCTTCTTAAAAATACTATCGGCTTCGAACTTGTGTCACGATCGCATCAAAGCCCAGTTGCTTTCGATCTCACTATCAAAATGACATCAAGAGGATACTCTTCAGATTTCATACAACCTAGGATTTGATTTTTGGCTCCAACATATGAAAAAACTAAATCCTAAGGCACTCAAGCAACACTTGCTAAAAATCTCACCACCCTAGTAGGAACTTTTGCCACTCAAAATTCTCCTTTTTCTTCCTCAAAATTTTTTTAGATTTTTTTTATATTTACCATATTCTTCCTCTTAGTGTCTACCAAAAATCACCATAAAAAACCATCTAGAGCATCCCCTATAAATAGGGGACCAAAGGACATCACAAGAGACCATGAGGCACCAACCTTTGGCACTCCAACTTCCCACGCACCAAATAAATTCACTGAGTAAATTTTTGATGATTTAAATATTTAGAGTAGAAGAACTCTTAGTCTTCTATATGTCATAAAAATTTGAATTAAATTTGATGTCAAATCATAGGAGAACTGATCGGGAATTTAAGGTAATGCGTAATAGTTAAGAGCCTTCATTAAGAAGGACTCTCCATTTCTCACACCAATTTAAGATGGGCGGTATTCATTTTTTGCCATGACTTCTGGTGGATGTAGAGGACTCCTTCTCCACTGAAACTCTTTCAAGTAGGATAAGGATCCAATCCAAATTGACCCAATCCCATTAGGTCAAAGCCAACTGGTCTAGATTAGCTCAAACAATTTGATCTAAACCAATTTGAAAACATAGGTTAATACAATGTGCTAGCATAGAATTTACATCAAACTCTAATTAGATCAAACCAAGGCCAAATCTCAAAGTGTGTGATCCATTGGGTTTGAAATCTAGCTAGCAGTGGATCAAGATTTTCGACGTAATCTTAATCCGATAAGATTAGGTCACCTAAAAAGTCCCAATCAACTTGGACTCTTCCAAATTGACTCCAGAATTAAAATCTTTTAATTCTGATAAGCCCATAAGTTAAGATTGATATCTAGCAACGTGTCATGATGATTCAAAAGATTTAAAATTTTGATAAAAAATTATCAAAATATCCTTTAGTGGCAAGTTCCCATGTAATTCAATCCTTCAGTCAAACAACAACCCAGATGAGCTGTGGGTATAGAAATATGTCAAACCCAATCACTTATCATTATATATCTCGATTAGAAAGTGATGATTTAGTTAATGATATATTAAAAATTCTTTTCTAATTATCATCCTGCTTTGGTCACAGACTTCTGAAAATACTGACCTATGAGATCACATAGGATGTTCGCTTCTTTTATTAAGAGTGACTGATCTCTTATTGATCACTCACAACCTTCATGCACTCTTCACCATATCCAAAACACTCCACACAAGGATCAGAGAATCAAGTTAGGTAGTGAACCAAAATATGGATCATAATACACAAGGTACCATGGTGACCTCAAGTCTAAAGATCACTTACACAACTCCCACTAGAGAAACATCAGTTGACATATAAATATGACTCGATCTGATATTCTCTCATAGGTCAATTCAGTGAACTCATTCTCTAATAAGCATCCATATCCTTGTATTAGTATCACCACACAAGTGATTGTGAGATCAACCATCCTTATTTTTGGACATACATAGGACATGCCAGTCTTACTGGTATCATTGATCTCTGACTCAATATACCAATGACTAAAAATATTTTAGATTGGGACTATCGAAGAAATAGATCTCACTAGCATGATCTCATCACAGTCTTAAAATCATTATCTAGACCTATGGGGTTCATTATAATCTTAAAATTAATAAGATACAGTATATAATAAATTAAAAATATCTATTTTATTAATAATATAAATATCAATTTATATGAGTTTGGAAGATAAATTATAAAAATATCCTATCGCATCCCATTTGTGATTGACTTGTAGGGTATTATTCTTTCAATCTCTCACTTGCACTTAAAGCCAATCGCCCCTATACTTGATACCCATGCTATCAAAATGACGATCAAATTACTGTATTGATAAGGCTCTAGTGAATGGATCTGTTATATTATTTTTGGTGTCAACTTGCTCCATGATCACATCACGTCTTTTGATAATCTCTCGAATGAGGTGGAATCATCTTAGGATGTACTTGGATTTATGGTGAGATCTTCATTCTTAGACTTGAGCAACTGTCCTAGTATTATAATAATAAAAGGATACTGGTTGTTCAATTCCTAAAATTATATCCAATTCTGTGATAAATTTTTTCATCTAGATGGCCTCCTTAGCAGCCTCACTTACAGCAATATACTCAACCTCAGTGACGAGTCAGCAACCGTTTGCTGTTTGAAATTTTTCCAACTTAATGCACCACCATATAGGGTGAACACGTATATAGATATCGATTTGCTATCATCTGGATTAGATTAAAAATTAGAATCAGTATAACCTTTCTGTTTTAAATCAGATCCACCATATATCAGAAAAATATCTCTAGTCCTTCTCAAGTACTTGAGTATATTTTTCACAGCTTTCCAATGATCTTCATCGAGATCAGCCTGAAATCTGTTTACAATACCCAAGACATAAGACACATCAAACCTGATACATAACATAGCATACATTATCGATCCTACAGTCGAAGTATAAGGAATAGAACTCATTCTATTTCTCTCTTCAGGTGTCTTAGGATGTTGGGAATAGTATCCCAAAGCCAATCGTCAGCCTGTTAACGGTTGTGCTCTTTCTTATATTAGTATATGAATTATAAATTAAGTAAAAGCTATTTTGATATTTTTCATCATAAATTATTTCATCTTCTAATGAACTCCTGTGTTGTGGTGAAGTCCTTAGGACTATTTAGACTCGACAAAGGAGGATTTGTCGTTTAGTCTTTAAACCTGTTCGCGACCAAATGATATGTTGTTACCAAAGACAACAATGTTTATCAAGCATAGGTCATTGTATGCCATATGGGTTGGTTGTCCTCTTAACCAAGGAGTGTGGAGACACTGGTATGGCATACAGGTGAGATGTAAGGGTACATCTGCACTGAACGTGACCGACTTCGAAGCCTTTTTCTACTGTCAAGATTTGCTCTGATGGAATATGGGTATAACTGTCCCTCTGACCTGAGACTGTCACAGTGACTTGAAAGCAGCTCACTGCACTTAGGCACTGAACTACCTGAATTTCTAATTCAGTGACAGAAGGCTGCTGGATGTAGTCAAGTACCTGACTTGTCGGTGCGTGTGTCAAGATGGGATTGACCACTCCAGTTCAGGAGCTGTGTACAGTCATGTTTCAATTTAGCAAAACCTTGGCCAGGGTAGTTCTAGTGAGGAGTCACAGGACTGTTTGAGTTGAGCACGATTCGGATGATCTGATCAGGGTTGATAGTTTAACCCTGAGTCGTCCTATACACAGGGGTCAAAAGGGATGAATTATACAGTAACCATATTTGCATAGATTTTGAATGTTGCGATTGTGACTACTCAACCTATCCGGATGTCGGATACTATTGCTAGATGGTCACTTTGATTAGTACAAAAATTGATTCCTGTACTACCGACTTAGGTTCGAACCTGTGGGATCACACACATTAGAGGTTTCTATCTGATCTGATGGCTGGTGAAGAGTCCCACTGGACTGGGACTCTTCGACCAAGAGTCCTAATACTTGAGGACTCTAAGTCCTACATGTTTGGAACTCTATGATCAAGAATCAGGATTCTCTGATCATGATTTTCACACATTTTGGGTACCAGGGTCAAGAGTCCCACTGGTTTGGGACTCTTCGATCAAGGTTTCATATCGATGGACTTTGATGCCCGATTGCCCATCGAATTTGGACTCAATATTTATGAGAGATTTAATTTATGATTTGATCACTAATTAACTCAATTTGATTGAGTGATTATTTTTTGGATCAAGTCCAATTGAATTGGATTCAGTTGGGTATGACCCGATTAGGTTAAGAGTTGACCTAATCATCGAGGTGGTTTGATCTCTGATTTGATCAGGGGTTGGGCTTAGTCAATTTCTGATTTGATTAGGATTTTATTGAGCCTACTTAAGCCTAATTATGTTGGATTTAATTTAGTCTAATTGTGGCTAACCTATTTTGATAAGGTTGGTTCAATTAAATTTGAAACCATCTTGACTTATCTCCCTGCACCACCTCATCTCATCCTGTGCCCATTTGAATTCACGAGAAACGAGTTCTCATGAATTTTCTCCCATGTAGAAGACTTCCCACACCCCACCTATGTGCACCATCTGAGTGGATAAAGATAGGTTGGTTGGCCATTCAAATTCAAAGGAAGTTTGAATTTGAATGGGCAACCAATCCATGCGCCACCTTATCCCTTGTGCGCCCCTTCCTCTACATGAGAAAAGGTTTCTCGTGTAGACTCTCTATGCACAAAGAAGCCCACACCCCTCCCTTCTCACGCCTTAAGTGGATAAGGATAGGTTGGTTGGCATTTGAATTCAAATTTAATTTGAATTCAAGTGAGCAACCACCTATCTTTATCCTCTCACACGGTGAAAATGCTGAAAAGATGCGTCTTGCACTGTTTTAAAAGAAATGAGAAGGTGGAGCGTGCGACATATGATCTCAGAGAGAAAAGTTGGTGTGAGAAGAGACTTCTGCATGAGAAAAGAAAAGAGAGAGTGGGCGCAAGGTTTTTCTTGTGTACCTTAGGGTTTCTGTCTAGGGTTCGAAAAGTGAGAAAGTGAGCTATGAGTGTCGTGAGCCCACCAGATTTTAGAAAAAACTTCATCAACCTCTCAAGTGCATCTACTGATGATCTAGAGCATCCAAAGAGTCGACAGATCAAGATCAAAGGAGTTCGATCAACATCGACCGTCGAAAGAATTCTGCAACGAACTAGCATTCGTGAGGAGCCGATCAGATCGGGAGCTTCATATGGATGATCCGTAGAGGCCAGACATACTGTGTGACTATATTGCAATGATCAGATCTTTTCGACGGTGATCAGACTGCAGCGATCGACTACCTGCACGAAGGTAATGTGTTCTGAACACATAACAGTAAAATATTTACTATAGAAGTTTAAATTTCAAATTTAAATACATGCTATATATATCATATTTAGATTCATGTGTAGGATTAATACATGTTAATTAATTAGATTAATTAATAATTTTTACTATAAAATTATAATTTTAAAAAAGTTTTAAAATTTCCATTTTACCCCTGCACTGAAATTCACTTTAAATGGTATCAGCGTGGGTTCTAAAATATGATATATATTTGCATGTGTAGATTAAGTAGTAATCTAAAAGTTAAATTTAAAATTTAAATTTGGATTTTGAAATTCAAAATTTGAAATTTAAATTTTAAAATTTGAAGTTCAAAATTCAAAAATTTGAAATTCAAAATTTGAAATTTGAAATTTAAAATTTGGTTGAAATTTCAAATTTAAAATTTAAAATTTAAAATTTAAAATTCAAAATTTGAAATACAAAATTTTGAAATTTGAAATTTAAAATTTGTTTGAAATTTAAAATTCAAAATTTAAAATTTAAAATTTAAAATTTAAATTTTAAAATTGATATATTTAGATATACTTGATCCAAGTAGTAAGTAGTCTAATTGGGTTGGTTGCCATGGTCGTCCGGTCATAGGAGAAAAATAGGGTTTAAAGGCCCTCTCCTCCCATTCGATGGGGTTCTCCTATGGCGGTAGGGGTGCCGATGCGATTATATCCCATGCAGACGAAGCAACGAAAGGACTTAATTGTAAAGGTTCAATTATAAAATTTATCATGAATGTATTAGATTAGATCTAAAGGAATATTCATAATTTATTTTGATTGAATTATTTTTTGTTATGTAATTAGCAATGGGATTGCTGTTTATGAAATGTGCTGATCAGTTTATGAAATGAGTCAACACATTTGATGAACAGAAAATAAAATCTTTCAAATTTGAAAATTATTTTCAAAATACCAAACCCTAACCCATCAGCCCAAATACTTAATTAAAAAAATTAAGTATTGTCTAGTTGGTCTAGAATTGTGAATTCAGACCTAAGATAATTGCATAAACTTGTGGGTCAATGGGTTAGATGGATTAGGTCCATAATTGGGTTAGACCTAATGTTAGTTTAAAGAAATAGACTAAATTAGAGTAATTGATCAAATCTAATCAAAAGTTGAATTAGATTAGGTCAAGGACACTCTAGACTCAACTCCAATAGTGGTAGTTGAATGGGTCCATGTCTTTAACAAGACCAAGATGGACTTAATTCATGGCTACGCGGTGAAATCCTATTTACTAAGTTGATCAAATTAAAACTATTGAACCGGTTGGTATCTAAGGTAAGTTCGACAGTCTGACCAGTGATTTTTAAGTGGGAGCTACTCGTATTGATTCGATCTCTGATGAGTTAATGGCATATCCCCACCACTGATCTCACTTACCTGACCAACCTGATGAGTTAGGTTTTGATTAGATCACTTGGTGATTAGGGCTCACCCATGTCATTAGGTAAATCAGTGTGACTAATTTAGGTGCTCCTAATGTCGGTTTTAATTAAATCCTTTTTAATCTGACTTAGTGAAGTCAGTGGGAGGATTGAAATTGGCTGGTTAATTTCTTCTCTTCTATCCTTTAATAAAATCCTCAAAAATTATTAGGTCCCTAAAAATGATTAAGTTATAGTGATAACTAAGTCATAGCCTCCCATTAAGTGAGTGATAATGAGTCCATTAGTTTAATAATCACTGGAGGCCCAAAGGCCTGGTGCTTATTGATTAATGAAATTATCATTCATAATATGATAATTTGGTTAAGTCTTTTTGATGGTGGTCAAGTTGACCGACCAAAATCGGGCTTGATCATTTATTGGTCCGATTCACCAAATCAAGTCATGTTAATGGTTGGATCTAACCAGATCTTTTCAGTGGAGGCCAAAGCCTACTGATTAGGTTTTGGGGCAAAATTAATTACTAGAAGTTGTTTAGAGAAACAACTGGTTATGAATCTACCCATAGATGCACATGGATTAACCAACCAAAGTTGGGCTCGTGTGTAGTCTGTGTGGATTCTAGTACCCACTAAGGAATTAAAGTAATTCCTCGAATTGGAGGTTGAGGCTACCAGTTCGTAAAAATACTGGAAGAAACTTTAGACTAAAGTCCAAGTCTTTAGTATTAATAATTTATATACTAATAAAGATCTGATTTTCCTTTATGCAGCTATGGCCACTACCCTATCGCTCTGGTCATTATTAGATAATGACAAGCTCATGGGACCTAATTTTGATAGCTGGTATCGAAAATTGAAAATCATCCTTGAGCATGAACAGATCCTTTATGTAGTAACAGATCCGGCACCTGAGGAGCCAGCCCCGAATGCTAGAGGGACGGTCCGAGACACTTATCAGAAGTGGCTCAACGACCGCACCACTGTTCGATGCATAATGCTGGCGGTAATGAATGATGAGTTCAGCCACAGGTTTGAGAACGCCCAGCCGTAGGAGATGCTTCAAATGTTGAATGACTCCTTTGGCATGCCTGACGATGTTGAAAGGCATAAAACTAGTTGTGCCATTTTCAATACTCGGATGAGGGATGGGGCCTTAGTCATCAATCATGTACTGTACATGATCGAAATGATTGAGCACCTAAGTAAATTGGGCTTTTTCTTGCACGAGTAGCTCAGTAAGGATGCGATCCTTAATATTTTGCCCAAGTCCTTCCTCCTCTTCCTTACTCATTTTCAGATGACAAAGCCTGCAGTGAACTACCACGCTTGTTGGGATTGCTGCAGAACTTTGAGAAGGAGCACCAGCTCCATAAGGAGTCGGTGAATGTTATGGGAGGGTCTTCTTCTGGTCGTCGACCCTTTAAGAAAGGAAAGAAGAACAAGAAGAAAAAGAATAAGAAGGTGCAGCCGCATGCTGGGATGTCTGCACAGGGTCAAACCAAGAAGTGCAAGCCCGACCAGAGCTAGGCGGAGTGCTTCTTTTGCAAGAAGCAGAGGCACTGAAAGAGGAACTGTCCTCTATACATTACCTCCCTAAATCCAAACAGACCGAAGAAGAAGCAAGGTAATTATATGATAACACCTTGCAACTTTTCTATTTGTGATACTACTGCCTGGGTATTGGATACCGAAAGCTCTTATCATATCTGTAATACGATGCAGGGTCTGCAGGTCAGTAGGAGATTTGATGAAGGCGAGAGGTTCCTGAACGTTGGAGATGGAAGCAAAGTTTCAGTTCTAGCTTTAGAAATCATGAACCTTGTAATCAATTCTCGTAATGTAATTCTGAGTGAATGTCACTATGGTCCAAGTTTTTTATTAAATATTATTTCTGTAGGCCTTTTGGTCATGTACAATTATGAATTTTTAATAAAAAAAAATATTTACAATATCATTTTGAATGGTGTTACAATATTTGTTGGATAACTAAATAATAGAATTTACTTACTATCATAGCCTGTTAATGTGGTTCAAACCTCTGGTAAACATCCTAGAATAGAAAATATGTCAGAAGTCTACCTTTGGCACTGTAGGCTAGGTCATATCAATAAGAACAGGATAAACAGGTTGGCTCAAGAAGGAATTCTTGAAGTTGGTGATTGTGAATCACTTTCAACCTGTGAGTCCTATCTTCTTGGAAAGATGACCAAGTCACCTTTTACTGGAAAGGGTGAGCGAGCCAGTGAACTCTTAGGTCTGAAATATTCTGATGTATGTGGACCCATGAGCTCAAGTGCAAGAGATAGATATTTCTACTTCATAACCTTCACAGACGACCTATCGAGGTATGGGTATGTCTACTTAATGAAGCATAAGTCGGAGTCGTTTGAAATGTTCAAACTATTTCGAAATGAGGTAAAAAAATAAACTGGAAAGTGTATTAAAACTCTTCGATCTGATCGAGGAGGTGAATACCTTTCTAATGAGTTTCTGACATATCTTGGGGAGAATGGGATTCTCTCTCAGTGGACTCCTCCTGAAACACCACAGAATAATGGTGTGTCTGAACAGAGAAATCGAACCTTGTTGGACATGATTCGATTCATGATAGGATTTGCTGGTCTGCCGATCTCTCTCTGGGGATATGCACTCGAATCGGCTTGTTATCTTTTAAATAGGGTTTCGAGTAAGTTTGTAACCAAAATGCCATATGAGATATGGATAGGACGTAAACCAGTACTCTCGCACCTTAGGGTTTGGGGGTATCTGACTTATGTTAAACATTTAATTACAGACAAGCTTGGATCTAGATCTGACAAGTGTTATTTCATAGAGTACCCAAAAGAGACCAAAGGGTATTATTTCTACCTAGCTGATGAGTAAAAGGTGTTTGTCAGCCTTAAAATAATCTTTTTGAAAAAAGAGTTTCTTGGTGAAGGGACTGTTGCCTCTAAGGTTGAACTTGAGGAAGTTCGACAGATGGAAAAATCGACATAAGTTGCTGAACCTGAGCCGAATTTGGTTAGATCAGATCCGGAGCCCATTGTTCATGCACCCTTAAGGCGGTCTGGTAGAGTACCACGTCAATCGGACAGATACTATGATTTTTTGGTCCGAGATGGCGATCCTGTCGAACTTGATGAAAACGATAAGGATCCGATCATCTATATGGATGCAATGCAGAGATCTGACTCTGAGAAATGGCTAGAGGCCATGAAATCCGAAATGGAGTCCATGAAGGTCAACGATGTGTGGACATTGGTTGACCCACCTGAAAGAGTAAAACCCATACGGTGTAAGTCGGTCTTCAAGAGGAAGAGGGGCGCAGACGGAAAGGTGGAGATCTATAAAGCCCATCTGGTTGCCAAGGGATATCGTCAACGTTATGGTATAGATTATGACGAGATATTTTCTCCTGTGGCAATGCTCAAATCCATTCGGATTATGCTTGCGATAGCTGCCCATCTGGACTATGAAATCTGGCAGATGGATGTGAAGACAGCTTTTCTAACCGGAGAGCTGGACGAAGAGGTGTGTATGATACAACCTGAAGGGTTCACATCCACAGATGAGTCTAAGATGTGCAGGCTACAGAGGTCCATTTATGGACTTAAGCAGGCATCCCGGAGTTGGAACATATGTTTTGATAGGACGATCAAAAAGTATGGCTTTGTTAAGAACGGAGAAGAGCCCTACATTTATAAGTGGGCTAATGGTCCAGTAGTGGTATTTCTTGTATTGTATGTGGATGACATTCTCTTAATCGGGAATGATGTCCCTGCATTACAGGAAATAAAGATTTGACTGTCGTCATAGTTCTCCATGAAGGATCTGGGAGAAGCTTCCTACATCCTAGGGATGAGAATCTATAGAGATAGGTCTAAAAGGTTGCTTGGCTTATCCCAGTCCACGTACATTGATACTATACTAAAGAGGTTTAGCATGGAGAATTCCAAGAAAGGCTATCTACCGATAGGCCATAAAATTTCTCTCTCGAAGAGGGATTGTCCGATAACACGTCAAAAGAGAGAGCGTATGGGTAGAATTTCATATGCTTCGACAGTGGGATCTATCATGTACGCCATGATATGTACACGATCAGATGTGGCATACTCACTAGGGGTAGTGAGTAGATACCAATCTGATCCAGGAGAGAATCACTGGAAGGTTATTAAAACCATCCTGAAGTATTTAAGAAATACTAAGGATCAGTTGCTTGTTTATGGTGAATCGGACTTGAGACTTATAGGGTTTACAGACTCTAGTTTCCAGTCTGATCATGATGACAGCAAGAGTGTGTCGGGATTTATTTTTACCCTTAATGGTGGGGCCGTCTGCTGGAAGAGTTCCAAGCAGCACACTGTGGCTGATTCAGTTTGCAAGGCAGAGTATGTCACTGCATCAGATACTGCCAAAGAAGCAGTGTGGCTGAGAAAATTCATCACCGAGCTCAGAGTAGCACCCTCCCTTGTTGGTCCAGTTCTGCTCTATTATGACAGCTCTAGAGCCATTGCTCAGGCGAAGGAATCGAAGGCACACTAGCAGATGAAGCATATTCTGCGCCGCTACCATCTCATCCGAAAAATCATGGATAGAGGTGATGTTGACCTTTAGAAGATCGATGGAAAGAAGAACCTGACCGACCCATTCACTAAAGCCATTACGGTGAAAGAGTTTGATGACTTTAAGTCGAAGATGGGTATTAGATACTGCACCGATTGACTTTAGGCCAAGTGAGAGATTGTTGGGAATAGTATCCCAAAGCCAATTGTCAGCCTGTTAATGGTTGTGCTCTTTCTTGTATTAGTATATGAATTATAAATTAAATAAAAATTATTTTGATATTTTTCATCATAAATTGTTTCATCTTCAAATGAACTCCTATGTTGTGGTGAAGTCCTTAGGACTATTTAGACTCGACAAAAGAGGATTTATCGTTTAATCCTTAAACCTATTCACGACCAAATGATACATTGTTACCAAGGACAACAATGTTTATCAAGCATAGGTCGTTGTGTGCCATATAGATTGGTTGTCCTCTTAACCAAGGAGTGTGGAGACACTGGTATGGCATACAGGTGAGATGTAAGGGTACATCTGCACTGAACATGACCGACTCCGGAGCCTTTTTCTGTTGTCAAGATTTGCTTCGATGGGATATGGATATAACTGTCCCTCTGACTTGAGACTGCCACAGTGACTTGCAAGCAACTCACTACACTTAGGCACTGGACTATCTGAATTTCTAATTCAGTGACAGAAGGCTACTGGGTGTAGTCAAGTACTTGACTTGTCGGTGCATGTGTCAAGATGGGATTGACCACTCCAGTTCAGGAGCTGTGTGCAGTCGTATTTCAATTTAACAAAATTTTGACCAGGGTAATCCTAGTGAGGAGTCACAGGACTGTTTGAGTTGAGCATGATTCGGATGATCTGATTAGGGTTGACAGTTTAACCCTGAGTCGTCCTATACACGGGGGTCAAAAGGGATGAATTATACAGTAACCATATTTGCGTAGGTTCTGAATGTTGTGATTGTGACTATTCGATCTATCCAGACATCGGGTACCATTGCTAGATGGTCACTTCGATTAGTACAGGAATTGGTTCCTGTGCTACCAGCTTAGGTTCGAACCTGTGGGGTCACACATATTAGAGGTTCCTAT
The DNA here is from genome assembly GCF_000442705.2 of Elaeis guineensis. NCBI lineage: Eukaryota > Viridiplantae > Streptophyta > Magnoliopsida > Arecales > Arecaceae > Elaeis > Elaeis guineensis. Next base: position 87,676,977 of record NC_026002.2, read on the forward strand.
CTGATCTGATGGCTGGTGAAGAGTCTCACTGGATTGAGACTCTTCGATCAAGAGTCCTAATACTCGAAGACTCTGAGTCCTACATGTCTGAAACTCTGTGATCGAGAATTAGGATTCTCTGATCATGAGTTCCACATATTTTGGGTACCGGGGTCAAGAGTCCCATTGGTTTGGGACTCTTCGATCAAGGTTTTATATCGATGGATTTTGATGTCCGATTGTCCATCGAATTTGGACTCAATATTTATGAGAGATTTAATTAGTAATTTGATCGCTAATTAACTCAATTTGATTGAGTGATTATTTTTTGGATCAAGTCCAATTGAATTGGATTCAGTTGGGTTTGACCTGATTAGGTCAAGAGTTGACCTAATCGTCGAGGTGGTTTGGTCTCTGATTTGATCAGGGGTTGGGCTTAGTCAATTCCTGATTTGATTAGAATTTTATTGAGACTAATTAAGTTTAATTGTGTTGGATTTAATTTAGTCTAATTGTGGCTAACCTATTTTGATAAGGTTGGTTCAATTAGATTTGAAACCACCTTGACTTATCTCCCTGCACCACCTCACCTCATCCTGCGCCCATTTGCATTCATGAGAAACAAGTTCTCGTGAATTTTCTCCCATGCAGAAGCCTTCCCATGCCCCACCTGTGTGTGCCATCTGAGTGGATAAAGATAGGTTGGTTGGCCATTCAAATTCAAAGGAAGTTTGAATTTGAATGGGCAACCAATCCATGTGCCACCTTATCCCTTGTGCGCCCCTTCCTCTACACGAGAGAAGGTTTCTCGTGTATACTCTCCACACACAAAGAAGCCCACGCCCCTCCCTTCTCACATCTTAAGTGGATAAGGATAGATTGGTTGGCATTTGAATTCAAATTCGATTTGAATTCAAGTGAGCAACCACCTATCTTTATCCTCTCACGCGGTGAAAATGCTGAAAAGATGCATCTTGCACTGTTTTAAAAGAAATGAGAAGGTGGGGCGTGCGACATCTGATCTCAGAGAGAAAAGGTGGCATGAGAAGAGACTTCTACGTGAGAAAAGAAAAGAAAAGAGAGAGTGGGTGCAAGGTTTTTCTTGTGTACCCTAGGATTTCTGTCTAGGGTTCGGAAAGTGAGAAAGTAAGCTACGAGTGTCGTGAGCCCACTAAATTTTAAGGAGAGTTTCATCAACCTCTCAAGTACATCTGTTGATAATTCAGAGCATCTGAGGAGTCGGTAGATCAAGATCGAAGGAGTTCGATCAACATCGACCGTCGAAAGGGTTCTACAATGAACTAGCATTCGTGAGGAGCCGATCAGACCGAGAGCTTCGTGTGGACGATCTACAGAGGTCAGACATACTGTTTGGTTGTATTGCAATGATTAGACCTTTTCAACGGTGATCAGACTACAGCGATCGACTACCTGCACGAAGGTAATATGTTCTAAACACATAACAGTAAAATATTTACTGTAGAAGTTTAAATTTTAAATTTAAATGTATGCTATATATATCATATTTAGATCCATGTGTAGGGTTAATATATGTTAATTAATTAGATTAATTAATAATTTTCACTATAAAATTATAATTTTGAAAAAGTTTTAAAATTACCGTTTTATCCCTGCACTAAAATTCACTTCATAGGAGACATCTTCTTAGAGAATTGTATGCTATGACCTATGGGCAAATAACCTCTTTTACTTCCTTCCCTATTAAACCTCTTCAACACAAGATCAACATACTTAAACTGGGACAAGCCTAGCATCCTTTTCGATCTATCCCTATAGATCCTAATACCAAGTATATAGGATGCCTCACCTAAGTCTTTCATGAAAAACTTTTATGATAGCCAAATCTTGACCGATTGCAACATCGGGATATCATTCGCAATGAGCAATATATCATCCATATATAAAATCAAGAAGATAATAGCACTCTCACTATTCTTCTTATACAAACAAGGTTCATCCATATTTTTTATGAAGTCAAACGATTTGACTGTCTCATCAAAAAAGATGTTCCAGCTCCTCGATGCTTGCTTCAATCTATAAATGGATCTATTCATCTTGCATACCTGATTTGCTCTCCCATTAGAGATAAATCCCTTTGACTGAGTCATATAGACTTCTTCCTCAAGATTTCCATTGAGGAAGACAGTCTTGACATCCATTTGCTAGATCTCATAGTCATGGTATGCTGCAATAACAAGCATTATCCGAATAGACTTGAGCATGACTACCGACGAAAATATTTCTTCATAATCAACACCTTATTTTTGTCTGAAACCTTTTGCCATAAGCCTGGCCTTATAGATCTCTATCTGGCCATCTGCTCCAATCTTCTTTTCTTTTTGAAGATCCATTTACAGCCTATTGGAGTCACACCCTCAGGTGCATCAACCAAAGTCCATACTTGGTTGGCATACATGGAGTCCATTTCGAATTTCATGGTGTTGAGCCACTTGCTAGAGTCACTACTCATGATAGCTTCTGAATAGGTCATGGGATCATCATTCTCAATGATATGGATTGTGTTGTCATTCTCAATGACAAACCCATACCTGAGTGGTACACTACGCACTCTACTTGACTTTCGGAGAGGAAGTGTATGTAGTGGCTGTACATCAACAATGGACACAACTGGTTGAGAACTATTTGGTAAATTCTAAATGGATTGTAGGTTTTGAACTTTCTCAAGTTCAACAGACCTCCCACTGCCTCTTTCTTGGATAAACTCTTTCTCTAGAAAAATGACATGCCTACCAACAAACGCTTTTTGTTGAGTAGAATTATAGAAGTAGTATCTTATACTTTTCTTGGGATAACTTACAAATCTGTATTTTTTTGATCTAGTATTCAGCTTATGTCCATCAATATTTTTTACATAAGCTAGACAACTCCCAATCTTAAGATGCTTAAGATTGGGTATTTTTTCTTTCTATATTTCATATGGAGTGCTAGAAATAAATTTTGAAGGCACTTTATTTAAAATATATACTACAGCCTCGAGGGCGTATCCCGAAAAGGATATTGGAAGATCCGTGAAACACATCATAAACCGCACAATATCTAATAAGGTACGATTCTTTCTTTCTATAATTTTATTTAATTATAGAGTATAAGGAGGTGTCCATTGAGAGAGTATTCAATTTTATTTTAAATAATCGAGAAACTCACTGGATAAGTATTCTCCTCTCCGATCCGATCGAAGAGTTTTAATACTTTTATCAGTTTATTTTTTGATCATTCTTTGATGCTCTTTAAATTTATCAAAGATTTTGGATTTGTATTTTATTAAATACACATATCCAAATCTTAACCTATTATCAGTAAACGTGATGAAGTAAGAGTATCCACCTCTAGCTTGAGTCGACATTAGATCACATACATTAGTAAGTACAAGATCCAAAATATCACTCACCCGATCTCCATATCCAGTAAATGGAGTCTTGATCATTTTTCTCATAAGGCAAGATTCACAAGTTTCATATGATTCATAATCATAAGGATCAAAGAAATTATCTTTGTATAACTTGTTAATCTTTGACTCATTTATGTGGTCAAGTCGGCAGTGCCAGAGGTTTATGACATTCACATCCTCTCACTTTTTTTCTTCATATTATCAACATGAAGCACATTATCATTAAGTGAAAGAAAACTAAGACCATTATTAATAAAAGCACTTTCATAATATTCATTAAAAAAATAAATAGAACAACCATTGTTCTTTGCAATTATTTCTGTTGGGTATAAAATACCCCCCGACCGAAGTTTGTAAAAGACCGACCCTTCCAGGGCTTTTCCTGCTTCCGACCTTGTGTGGCATCTTTCTGAACTTCCTCGACCATCCGAGCTTCCATAATACCATCCGGACTTCTCTGACAATGAGCTTCCTCATCCATCTACTGGACTGCTCCAAACACCCTCTGAACTCTACTATCAGCCAATTTTCTATGGTGATCGACTATTCTCCGAATCTCTTCCAAACTTCTTCCGACCATGGATGACTCTACTCCGAACTTCGTTCGGACTTCGTTAGTGTCTGAGCTTCTCTGACAATGGGATTCCTACAGTAATCAGACTCCATCCAAGTTTCTACGGTGGTCGACCACCTTCTAGATTCCATCCGAGCTCCTACGAGAATCAGATTCTAGCCGAACTCCCACCATGGAGGGATCCCAGACGAATATCGATAATGGAAGGGCTCCGCCAGTCGGATCTCTACTCTAAACTTTTACTGCAAACGGTCTACTTCGGATCTCTACTATAAGCAAATTCCATCCGAGCCTCTACTGTAAATGAATTCCTTTCGAACTTCTATTACAGGCGGACTTCAGTCGAGCTTCTTCATGGACGGATCCCAGACGAGCTTCTACAATGGGACAGGCCCCACCGGCTAGGTCACCACTCCGAGCTGTCACGACAACCAATCTTCGATCGAGCCTCTACAACAACCGGCCTCCTTTCAGCCTTCTGCAAGAACCAGACTCCGTCTGAACTTCCATAGCGGATGGATATCTGACGAGCCTCTACAATAGACGGGCTCCAGTAGCTGGGTTTCTACAACGATCGATCATCTTTGGTGTCTGTCGAACCTCCCCAACGCCATCCGAGGTCCACCGCCGGCTGACCCTCCACCAGATTCTCCATGAAATCAGACTTCTCCAGCAGATAATCTTCAGACGAGCTTCCACATCAGGCAAATCTCAGATGGACTTCTCTAGCAATCGGACTCCTACCGAATTTCATCAACAGAAAGTCTCCATCTGAGCTTCTACAGCAGATGACTCTCGCCTGTAGCATCAGTTCCTGAGGCATCCGACAATAGTAGACTCGTCAGCAACCTCAGAAACATCTGAGCTTCTCCTAGATCGATGGGATAGAGAGCCATTCCGCTCCATCAGACATCCCAGTCGAGCTCCAGCCGACAGATCCGAACTCTCTGACAAGTCATGATAATGGCCACTACCCTACTCCACTCTCTGCAATGAATTTCGCATGGCTCCACCACTCTTTGGCAAGTCACGACAATGGACACCACTCCACTCTTCGTAACAGACTCCACATGACCCTGAATGACTCCTGACGCCACTACTCTCTGTAACAAACTCCACGCAGCTCTGAACGGCCTACTACCAGGCGGTTACAGATGTCGCTGTCAATCAGTTACGCTCTCCATCTATAAAAAGGGACCTCCAGATACATTTTTTTTTAAGCTCTAAACTCTATCTCAAAACTTTGCTAAAATTTTTACTCGAGCACTCCATTTCTGTTGAAGCAGAGTACTGACTTGAGCATCGGAGAGTCTTACCGGAGCACCCCCAACTCCGGTTTAGACTTTCCTTGTAGGTCTCGGTGGCGGCCGCGGTCATCTCAACTCCAGCAACTTCGGTTTCGACAGAATTCTACACCAACAATTTCAAAACTTTATTCCAATAATAATGGTATAGAAATAATATTTCTAACAATATTAAGAATATAATAATAGGTCTTCAATTTCAAAATTTTATTTGAAGGTAACTTCAAAATCTTGATTCCTATGGCTTCGATCTGAATGGACTCTTCACTAGCATCGAACAACTCAAAGTCACCTTTTTTCAGATTCTTTATTTCATGTAGATCCTGCAACGATTTACAAAGGTGTGAACTATAGACGGTATCCAAAATTCAAAAATCTGAAAATGAAGTACTTAATGATAAATTAGTTTGTATCATATACAAACCTTTAGCAATGCTTGCCAATTTCACGGTTGTAAGGTACTCCTTATAATTTCTCTTCCAATGGCCCTCCTTATCACAGTGATAACAAGTACCTTTGACGGAGACCTTCTTGGCCTTCTTCTTGGAGATGCCAACCTTAAGATTCAACTTTTTCTTGGAATCCTTCTTTGCCTTCTTCTTATTGATCTTATCAACATGAAGAACCTAAGCCTTTTCATCCTTGAAATGGCTCTCTATTGTTTTCAGCATGTTCAGCAGTTCTAACAAGTTGATGTTCAGTTAGTTCATGTGATAATTAATGATAAACTGAGAAAAGAAGTCAGGAAGAGACTGCAGGATCAAATCCTGGTTCACCATCCATGGTAAAATTTAGTTGTCCAAAATGAGTGATCAAATCAATCATCTTTCGAATATGCATTTGCATGAAAGAACATTCAATCATATGGGTACGAAACAATTACTTTGATATCTCATATCGAGTAGTCCAACTTTGTTCCCTATATAGCTCCTTAAGATTAAGGAGAATAGAGGGAACGTCCATGTCCTCATGCTACCTCTGGAGCTCGTTGCTCATTGAGGCAAGCATGATATATTTGACAGTCACACTGTTATCTTTTCACATCTTGTATATAGTCCTATCCTCCTCGAAAGCATCTTCTCCAAGAGAATTTGGAGTAGGTGTATTCAGAATGTAGGAGACTTTCTCCTGAGTGAGAATAATTCTCAAGTTTCTTAATCAATCGATATAGTTACGTCCAGTTAACTTGTTTGCATCTAGGATACCTTTAAGTAAAAGTGAGGATGCCATGTGGTAGTTAATCTATGACAACAAGAACATAATATAAGCGGACAACTCATGATGCTATGTACAACTAGACTAGAACTTTTATCTAATTGTGTCTCTCATTATTTTATCGAATTTTATAGCCCTCATGTATGAAAATTGAGAAATATTTTAATATTTCTTAGTAGGGTGGAGATCTTTATTCCTCACAAATCCTTATGAATAGCACAACAAGCATTCATGAGTTCAAGAGTAGGTAACTCTTTACTAATTGTACCTTTACCATTCTCAACATCATTTACTCTGACCTCTAGATCACATATAGTCTTGTAGATAGCACAACAAACTATAGTGTTCTATTTAAATTGACCCTTCAATCCTATATGGTCATACTTAAACAATACTGTCTTTGTGGATAGTACAACAAAGCAACACCATTCAAATATGACACAAGCATCAATATGCACTTGATCAACATCATGTCAATTTTTATAGTAAACCTTGTAGATAGCACAATAAGCTCACTAAGATCTTGACATACTCTATCGATCAAGTTTGAAGGAAGGCCCTTATAATATCTACATCACTAATCAATCTAAATCCAAAAATCAACAAGATCAAATTGGCCAGGTAAGTAGGTAGGAGGCTCCCCGTAGCTTTTCTAGATACTAACAAAGTTGGCCAGGTCAGCATACGGACCTAATTAGAAAATCACCTTTGATACTTTTTCAACACCAATTGATCTTGAGAATTCAACTTTTGATTAATAAAATAAATTTTGATATTACAACTTAATATAATTTTTTTCAAGGGACTTTAAACTGGTCTCAGCACATCCTAACTATAACCACATAAAATGTATACTACAAATTATGCAATTTGATATGCTTCTACTATTCTAAATAGCAATATATGGCATACTAAAATCATATAAGAGTGCAATAAAAATTAAAATATATATCAAGCATATCGAAGAAAAATAGCAAACCCTAATCACATTAGGCATGCTTTGCACCCTTAACAATGCATCAATTTGAGCATCATACAACCATGATAATACAAATTTTACAATTATCATAAATAAATAATTTAATAATTAAAATTATGTATCATGGTATATATAAAGTCAAAAATAATTTTTAAGTTTAAAAGATTGATGCTATAAATCAATACAAATTTTTTTTAGCAAGATATGCATAAGAATGATTCTATGCACAACTATTGTACTTGTTTGATCGAATCAATCAAAGGTGGCTCTGATACCACTGTTGAGTTTTGATTATGTAGTAAAAAATAATTTTCAAAAATTTTAAAATAAGCAAATCAATAGCCTTATCAAATAAAACTATCGAGCCGAATCCAAAACCCTAGAATCACTTTACCGATCACGACCAAAACAAATTCAAGCATACAAAGAGATAAAAAATTATACTTTAATCAATATAAAAAAGTGGCATGTTAGTATTCTCCACAAGATCCCAAGATAGAAGTCTTCTAACAGTGATCCACATGAAAGTTGGCCAAAGTCCTTCCCAACTGGTGTGCTGCCGCAGCCTTGTCTTCCTAAAAATACTATCGACTTCGAACTTACGTCACGATCACACCAAAGCCCAATTACTTTTGATCTCACCACCAGAATGACACCAAGAAGACACTCGTTAGATGTCATACAATCTAGAATTTAATTTTTGGCTCCAACATATGAAAAAATCAAATCCTAGGGCACTCAAGCAACACTTGTTGAAAATCTCACCACCCTAGTAGGAAATTTTGCCACTTAAAATTCTTCCTTTTCTTCCTTAATTTTTTTTTAGATTTTTTCTTATGTTTACCACATCCTTCTTCTTAGTCTCAACCAAAAATCACTACAAGAAACCACCTGGAGTATCCCCTATAAATAGGGGACCAAGGGACGTCACATGAGATCATGGGGTGCCAACCTTTGGTGCTCCAACTTCCCATGTGCCAAATAAATTTATTGAGTAAATTTTTAGTAATTTAGATACTTAAAGCAGAAAGACTCTCATTTTTCTATATGCCACAAAAATCTAAATTAAATTTGGCATCAAATCATAGGAGAACTGATCAGAAAGTTTTGAACCAAATATCTGAGCATGAGTAGTCGAACTCCATGATCGAGTTTGTAGATCTAAAAATTCTCTCTGGTTGCTCATAGTCACATAAGCATCCAACCTCTATGGATAGTCCACACAAAGTCCTTGAACCGTTCGGCCCTCCGCGGGAGTGCTAACTCATGCAGTCGGCTTCTGATGGTAGATCTTATTTGATCTCTTTCTTCGATTATCTCAGACCTTTTCGATATCGAAGATGGATCAAAGAAGGATGCTGGATGGTAGAGAAAAATTTAATGAAGACTCTATTCTCTTTGATTTTTTTTTCATCCAAAAATCTTAGAACAGTTCTAAGTCTCTCACCCGACAGGAGATTGATCTCCTCCTTTGTTCATGCCAAGGAAGATAGAAGCCCATCCAAACCTCACACCCTAAAGAATACTTTTGGCCTCTCTTTCCTTTTGGTATCTCATGATGAAAAGCTCTCATCAGTTGGTGCACAAAATTGTGGCCTTTTTATTGTTGTCGCACAAAATAGGTAAGATAGGATAAGAGCTGGAGTTTATTGTAATTCAAACCATTTTGAATTTCAATTTAACTTCAACTTTTTTTTCACCTTTATTTGACTTAAAGAGGGACTTACCATAGAAATTTGGGTATGAAAAACAATCAAGAACACTTTCTTTTCTCGCACACAATAGGCACCTTCAAAAGAAGTCGACATATGGAAGGATAGAGATAGGGTTTTAGGTTGAAATTCAAATCATTTTGAATTTAATTCAAAATCAATCAAATTCTATCCTTAATGGGCAATAAAAGAAGGGTTAGCTTCTAATTTTTTTACATATAAACTGATTTTATATGGTCAGAAAAGGTGTGAGACCTTTTGGGTGGCCCAAAGGAGAGAGTCCCATTCATTTGGGACTCTAGAGTTTAACCAATTGGATTTCTTTCAAATCCAATCCAATTAGACTCAAATAAAATATGATGAACCTAATCTAATTAGGCTCCTATAATCTCAATTAAATTTGATCAAATCAATAAATTAATTAAGTCATAGATCTGATCAAATCATGATCATTTCTTCCTTACCAATTAGGTCATCTCATAACCTAATCAGATCTAATTGATTGAATCCAATTCAATTAGAATTGATTTAGACTTTAATACTCAATCAAATTGAGCTAATTAATGATTTAATCACTAATTAATCTTTCATTAGTGATAGAGTCCAAGTCCAATGAGACTCTTCATTAGAGTCCCCATCCAGTGGGACTCTTCACCACAGTCCCAGTCCACTGAGACTCTTCAGATTAACCATATGATCGAAGAGAAACTTCTAATGTATGTGATTTCATAGGTTCGAACCTAATCCGATAGCACAAAAATAAATTTTTGTATCAATCGAAGTAACCATCTAGCAATGATACCTGATATCTGGATAGGCCGAATACATGTAAAGCAATACTTAAGAATCTATTTGGATATAGTTATCATATAATTCATCCCTTTGACCCTTGATACTAGGATGACTTAAAGTTTAAACTGTCAACTCTTAATAGTACATCCATTATGTGTCTCAACCTAATAAATTCTATGACTCCTCACAAGGATTACCTTGGCCAAGGACTTACTAAATTAAAATACAAAGTATTCTCTTCAATCTTTTGGAGTGGTCAATTCCATCTTGATTCACGCATTGACTTCACAAGTACTTGACTGTGCTCAGAAACCTTCTGATTCTAAATTAAAAATTCAGATAGTCCGACATCAAAATACAGTGAGTTGCTTGCAAGTCACAGTGATGATCTCAGGTTGGAGGGATACTTATATCTATATCCCTTCAGAGTAACTCTTGATAGTAGAGTGCTTCAGAGTTAGGCATGTTCAGTGAAATGTACTCCTAAATTTTACTTGCATGCCATACCAGCATCTCCATACTCCTTGGTTAAGTGGACAACCAACCTATATGGCACACAACAACTTACAGTTAATATATTTATCATCCTAGTAATAGCATATCATTTGGTCATGAACTTATTTAAGGACTAAATGATAAATCCTTCTTTATCAATTTAAAATAGTCTTAAGAACTTTCATCATAATATATAAGTTCGATATAGAAGATGTACAAGCTTATGATAAAAATTATCAAATAAATATTTTATTAATTAATTTATATATAATTATATCAAATAGCACAACCATCCGCAGGCTGATGATTGGCTTTAGGACATATTTTCCAACAAAAAGATGGTTGTCCAAGAAATTTTTCATGAAAGACCTAGGAGAAGCATCCCATATTCTTGGAATAAAGATTTATAGGGATAGATCTAAAAGAATGATAGGACTCACAAAAGCTGTACATAAAAAAAATGCTGAAGAGGTTCAATATGAAAAATTCTAAAAGAGGACTTTTACCTCTTAGGATGATATTCATCTTTTCAAAATGATGTGTCCGACTACATCTGAGAAAGTTCAGTGCGTGAGTAGGATTCTTTATGCCTCAACTATAAAGAATCTCAGATATGCCATGGTGTGTACTCGATCTGATATTGTCCTTATTGTGAGTGTCACAAGCAAGTTCAGTCAAATCTAGATATGGAACATTGGATAGCTATGAAGAACATCGTTAAGTACTTGAGAAGAACTAAAAATTTATTCTTGATCTTTAGAGGAGCTTCTGAGTTGCGAGTAGAGGGATATACCGATTCAAACTTCATGTCTGATCCTAATGATAGAAAGTCTACGTTAGGATATGTGTTCACATGCAATAGTGGGACAGTCAGCTGGAAGAGTTTCAAGCAACCCATCATAATGGATTCGACTACGAAAGCTGAATATGTCACTGCTTTGGATGCTATAAAGGAAGGTTTTTGGTTTAAAAAATTTATTACAGAGTTTGGGGTAATGACATCGGATGCCATACCACTTTATTACGATAATAATGGAGCTATAGCATTTGCTAAGGAGTCGAGGTCTCATCAGAAATCAAAATACATCGAGCGGTAGTTCCATATCATACGTGACTATCTTGAAAAGAAGCATGTCGAGGTGCGAAGAGTAGGCTCTGTAGATAATGTGGTAGACCCGCTGACAAAGTAATTGAGTCATCCAAAGATGGAAGTCTACCTTAAGAAGATGGGACTTAGATTAATGGCCAATTGACTTTAGTCCAAGTGGGAGATTGTTAGATGAATGTCCTAAAAGTTAATATGGCTGACACATTGTAATAAGTCTAGGACATAATTTTATACTTAATATATTAATTTAATCAATAAAAGAGTAAGTTTTATTTTTATTCAAGCGTGATGTATCTTTGAATCATCCATGAAATTAATATTTCGATATATATTCTCAAAATATTAAAAATTAGAGGTATGTATATAATTTTTAAATACTCTTGGTCATAGTATCATCATGAGGATGGTGATCTATCTGGATAGATCGATGCATAGATTGCTTTCCTTCAGGATAGATGAGTCTCTAATCTTCAGTATAGATATACTGAACGATGAGTACAGATAATTGTTAGAGAATATCTAGTACTAAGCGTGATCATATGAGAGATCACTTAGATTTCTACTCAATCGTCAATGATCATCTCGATGCTATAGTTTTATAAATGATCTTTTGACCTGTGATAGCATGACTACTCGCAATGAGACTGCTGAAGTTTGACGACACATAAACATATCTTAAATGAGATCTTGTAGTGGATGTTGGCGATAGTTGGTCCACTATAAGAGTAGGATGCATATCTAGATAGAATCTATCGATCTTGATAGAGAGAAGTAGTTCTATGAGATTTAAGAGGCTGAGTCTAAGAGTCTGTGGCCATAGTAGTGTGATTGATGAAAAAAAATTTCTATGAGGATCACAATTAGATTTGAGCTAATCGAATCTATCACATGACTGATAATAAGATTTGACGATTTATCCATAACCTGCCATCTAGTTGAGACTCACGAAAGAGGGACTGCATCACATAAGAACTACATCTTGAAGTTTTATTTCAGTTTTACTAGATTACCACTACATACTGCTAGATGTCACTAGTGGATTGTGAGAGTTCACTAGAGTTGTTCAGGATCAACAATCTTTGATGAATTAGAGTGGAATCATTCCGATCCATTGAAAAGAGTTTCAATAATATTATGATAGAGATCATAGTATATCTCACTACCAGATAAAATTAAACTTATGGAGTCACACAATAAAAGGATTAGAATTAAAATAAGTAATTAGACTTATGAAGTCTCAATTGGATTTAGAGAAATCTTATTGGGTTCAGGATAACCTTGCTAGCACATGATTGAACCCAATTTTTTCTTTGTACTTGAATTACTTATTTGATAAGATTAATTTGAATTAATTATCTGCTAATATAAAATGAATTAAATTTATTAGGCTCCAATTGTTGGGTGCCTAAAATTTTGGATCATATAAATTAAGGGATTAAACCCTTAATCAATTTTTTTGATAGTTTGCATGAGGCGCCACTTGATTTGATTAAGTTGGACGTAACCTCACTAAAGGGGACATGTGGGACCAGCATGAGGCATCCCCTAGGTCCCATGTGGTGTGTGAAAAAGTGAATGCAAAGGCTTCAATAGTTGGCACCTACAAGATCTTCTAAAGGAGGTCAAATATCTAAGACTACAAAAATTTCTAATGCAAGTAGGACTTATATTATGGGGCTATTTGATTTTGAATAGGATTCAAATCTTTAGTTTATTTAAAGGGGCCTTCTCTAAGGCTCTTAACATCAGATTTTTAGCAGCCCATGCCTCCCATAAGGTCCCCCCATGCCTCCCTCTCTTCTCCCCTTTGGATCCAACGCCCAAAGGAGTTGGACGTCCTCCATCTCCACACCCAAGAGAACCTTGGGCATCCCCTTTCTCTTGGTGGTTCTCAGATCTTGATTGCTTCATAATCAAAGAAAGAAGAGTAAGAGAAAAAGAGAAGAAAAAAAATCAAAAAAGAATCAAAGAGTTGGTCGCGATTCAAATTTCATTCAGATTCGCAGGGTGATCATTCTTGGAGAAGAAAAATCAACACCATAGAAGACTGTTCTAGACTGATCCTAAGTAGATACCTATAGAGATCGGATACTTACAAAGCTAAGAGAGAGCTTACCTTCTTCCAGATCTAGATGCGAATAAAGGAATAGTGAAAAAAATATATGATTTGATCATATATTTAATTTCAGCAAAAAAATTTAGCATGCGTTCAATTTCAATATATGAGATAGATCATTGTATTCTATATTTTATGCATGCATGATTTAAATTAAAAGATATTTTAATCTTCTATTCTGCTGTATTATTTAGAGAAAAAAAATTAAAATATACATGCATGTCCATACATGAAATTCCAACATTACCGTCATTGGTTTTTTTTGAACTTTGGTGACCCTTCAAAAATCTTTGGTCTTTTTATAATATTTAAAATATTAATTTTCTAATATATAAGGGGGAAGTGCCTTACTTTTTCCTTACTTTCTCAAAAGAGAATGTTACAAGGCAGAGAACAATTTATATCGAATTATATGCATATAATTTTTTTTTTGAATATTAGACATTTCTCAAAATTTTTCTATAATACCTCTTTAAGTATTTTAATAGTATCATTTAAATATTTTAATTTTTTCATTATCATGATTTTAATTTCTAACTGCTGGAATTCTAATTACCAACGATCATGTGCATTTAATCTCATTTTTATTTTATGACCGTTAGAATTTGTATTAAAGATTTTGACCATTGGACTTCTTATTAAAGACCTTGATGGATCAATAAAAGCCTTAACAGTCATAAACGATCATTTTGGATGGCTATAAAAGGACCATCTTGAGATATAATTTTAAACATCCTATCTAATCATTTTCTTCTCTTTCTTTTAATTTTTTTTAAATATTTTTTATAATTATTATTCTGGATGCCGAAAAAGTCTCCATCAACTTCCTCCACGATCGTGCTTTCAGGTAGAGGATCCCGATCGTATCTTAGGATGATTTTTTTTGAATATTTCTATATGAAGGATGAAAATATGCTTTAGGACAGTGTCTATTATGCTTTCGAGTTTGATCTTTTATATTTCTTATTATTCTCAAAATTTTTTATAATTTTTCTACAATAAAGTTTTGTTAGTTTTATTTTATCTTTTATATCACATCAATAATTTTTTGAGCCTTGTTCTATCATTATTTGCTCTATGATTTATATGTTGGATCTAATATTGAATTTAGATCGGGTCGAATTGAGTCCGAATTTAGTGAATCTAGATTCAATCCGAAAATTTGAATATATTCAATTTTAAAATCCGACCTAATCTCATGGATTCTTTAAAATGGGTCGGATCGGGTCTAAGTAGATTGGATCGGATTGGGTCACAAATCAATTCCGATTTATTTACAACCTTAATCCCTGGTAAATTTGACAGTGTTAATCATGCAAATTCGCATCCATTCCTCTCTTCTATAAATAGTAGGCATGAGGGTCATTTAGGTACGAAGAAAACTCCCAGCTCTATACTCTCAAACTTTTATCTATTGGATTTAATCATTAAAGGGTCTTCAGTCAAATATATTCTGATAATTTTTTATTTATTTTCTATAATTACGGAATAGCTCAGTATCATGCTACGTTCTTCTAACTTCACTGAGCAAGAGTATATCATTTGTTAGCCTGTTGATCTGTCTGATTTGGATTTTGAGGGGCAACGCATACCATGAGCCTATTATCTGTTTGTTTTTTATTTTTTTGGGAGGCTGAAAATATTACAGGGTTAATAATTTTGCTGGACCATGCAAGAAAAATAATGATCTCTAATATTTCTGAAAATGCAAAGCAGTACGGTACTACCCGGAAGCCAACGAGTTGACCGATCACCTTTAAAACGAGAAAAGCGGTATCCGCCGAAATTGTGCGGAAACGCAGTTTATTGACGGATGTGAGATGGCCCTTTGCCTGGGGCCAGGAGAAGGAGCCACTCGTATGCCACCACCTCGAGTCAGGAAGAGCAAGCTAGCAGCAGGTGTGGGGCTGTTTGTTTTGTTTTTGGGTCGTCTAGAAGCATTGCGACGCCCGCGGCTAAAGCATCACCGCCGCCGCGCCCGAGAGACCATTCGAGGCCTCTAAAACCTTATCTGCCGAGAGACAGATAGCTAATACCAATACCATGTCATATACCATGCTCTCTTCCTCCCCTTTCCACTTCCGCTTCCCCTTCCCCTACCCCTCTCCTCCCTCGCCCGTGATTTCGAACACATCCAGTCCCCCCGGTGTCCCCCCCAATGGCGGTGGCGGAGGTTGTAGGCCACCGCCGCCGCCGCTGGTGTCTTACATCCCCTCCCTTGGTATGCTCGTCCCCTTCCCCAAGAAGAAGCCTTGCTGCGTCCTTCCGGCAGATGCCGCGGCCCCCATCGAGAGCAAATGGGGAGCGTGGAGAGGGGAACACGAAGAGGATGAGGAGGATGCGCTGCCGTCGGGGCTGCGGCGGGAATGGCTGCCGAGGCACGTGGCGGTGATCATGGACGGCAACTCCCGGTGGGCAAAGGCCAGGAACCTGCCCACCTCAGCGGGCCACGAGGCCGGCTACAGGACCCTCCGGGAGATGCTCCGCCTCTCCTGCGTGTGGGGGATTCGAGTCCTCACAGTCTTCGCCTTCTCCTACGAGAACTGGCTCCGACCCAAGGTCCGCCTTTCTCTCTCCTTTTCCGGTTCTTTCGCCTCGAGAGTCGAGAACCTCTCATCTCCTCTCCTCCCACCCCTCCCAAGAAACTCCCTTGTAGTTTATCCACCCCGTTACCGGTAAGCTCTTCGTCGCAGGTAGAGGTGGATTTCCTGATGATGCTGTTTGAAAGGGTTCTCCGGGAGAACATCCGGGATTTCTTGAGGTATGGAAATTTGTGCTGTCACACACATATCCGAAGAATGATTAATGCATTTTGCTCCCCATTTTCTTCCGAATTCTTGCAAATTTATCTGGTATAAAAATAGCTCATCAATTATATGGGACATGGTTCGGTAACCAACCTAGAGAAAACAGGGGATGGGGGGGAGGGAGAGGGAGAGTGAGAGAATGTTGCAAAACAACACACCGCAATTACAAGCTGTAACTTCTGATGTGCATTCTTTCAAAATGGTAACATTCCATTAGGACAGAGAAGGATCTAGAGGAGATCTTTTTTGAAAAAACTAAAAATAAACACCTCCTCTCTCTAACCTGCCTCAGTTACTTCGTAATCTTTGATAACAATCTGGCCATCTACATCTAGTGGCAAAATGTGTGCTCAAGATGTTTACAAGATCAAGAAAAAATTAAGACTGGAAAAAGAGACTTTAATCCCATAATATCCACCATGAGGGAAAGATGATCTGTGTAGCATCATGAAGTCAAAAGAAAATAAGGATTTTCTTTTGAAGTTATTGATGGAGATTTACATGCTCCTACAGAGATAAGAGTAGCTCCACAACCACTGTCAATGCTGAAGTCTCCAACATGCGGATTAAGAGCATATGTGTTGTCTCTGGACTCGTAGGCGCCTAGATGCTTGAAGAATTGTAACAGTGAACCGAGTTCATATGGATGGTTCAACCATCTGACTCCACCAAAAGCATTTGGATTATTGTAACAGTAGTTTTACATACAAACGTGTTCATTTGGTTTTAATACTGAACAAATTGCAAACAGCTTTATGGAACTCGAAGAAGAGTAGTCTGGCAATGGCAATTCGAAGCATGAATTCTCTTTTTTATAATGTTTCTGGAATTTCAGCTTGTAGATTAGGATATTGAGCATCTCAGATTCTGACATGCAAGGTGAACATCAAGTGCCCTCTCTTACTATCATGTCATGATTTTTGCTAGGACTATTTATATGTAAAACTTATGTTGGAAATTGAAATGGAGTCCAACAGTCCAGCGCCATAGCAAGTAGATCAGCCAACTTGAGCTGGTGGCAGGCTGTTCCGATGTTATGGTCTGCTGCTGGATATTAATACCTTGCAACATATTTTGTTATGGCATTGTCTGGAATGAGTTTCATTGGAGGACCTTCCTAAGGTGAAGCTGAACTGTCTGATAGCCAAACCATTCATCATATTGTATCTTTTGTCTATTTGTTCTTTGTAAGCTCACTTTTTAATAGAAGCAGATGTCCTTGACTTTGCAATTTGTTGGTCATGCTAGCTATACAAGAATATACACCTTTAATTTCCAACAACTGCAGCTTACCTATCTTTTGGGAAATTTTGCATGCATGGTCCACATTAAAAAATGTTATAGTTTACTTTATCTTTTGGTGGGAATGAACATGGGTTCTACTCAGAAAATGCCTCTCTTATCTTCCTTCATTACAAGAGCCACTTGCAGAAAACATTTCATTAAACACAACATCTAGTTTCTTTACCATTACAAGGTAGCATTTTCATCTTCTTTTGATCATCTCTTCCCTTAATGTGGTCCATATTAGAAGTATGCATTGTGTCATGATTGCCTCTATGTTAATATCAATGCCCAAACAAGTTCTGGAAAGTTGTGGCCTTGTAAAGGCCAACTTCTGATGCATCCATTCTGGTAGAAAAGTTACCTGAATTAGAATGTCTCAGTTGAATTGTATGATAATTTGTGAATGATACTGGAAGTTAGGAACCCCTATTTTTTAAGATGTGTCTATTTTGTGAAGAAAAATTGAATGCTGCATGTAGAATGGCATAAACCCAACTGCTTGTTTGGTTATTGACAGAGAATGTATTTGGGTACGTGTAATTGGTGATTCCTCAAAGCTCCCAATTTCTCTACAAAAGTTGGCCAAAGAGGTAGAGGAGATGACAAGGAACAACTCACGGCTTGAATTGGTTGTGGCAGTCAGTTACAGCGGACGAAGAGACATAGCACAAGCATGTCAAAAGATTTCACAGAAGGTAAAGCACGGGCTACTAGAACCAGAACAGATTACTGAGTCACTTATCGCACAAGAATTGGAAACAAATGGTGTTGAATTTCCTTACCCCGACCTCCTTATCCGAACTAGTGGTGAGGAGAGGTTGAGCAACTTCTTACTGTGGCAATCAGCATACTCTGAGCTTTTCTTCACAGAGACGTATTGGCCTGATTTTGGAGAGGCTGACTATGTTGAAGCTCTATCCTCTTTCCAGAAAAGGCAGAGGCGCTTTGGTCAGCGTATTACCTAGAATGGTAAAAATCTTGAATCTCTTAATTTTCTTGTGGCATGTGCATAATAATGAGCATTTGTCGGTTATTAAGATGTTATGTTAAACTTCATGAAGTAAATCTAGCTAGTAACTTGTTTGATGCTTCTGCAGAGCACCCTATTGTGGTCATAAGCAGGCTTATCCCTGGCTCCGCATAAGATATCATGTACACAAGCATGTAATCTGGAGGATTGCCCTCTTCATGCCTGATCAAATTGTTATTTGGCCGTATTTTTAGTCTGCTAGAAGGTGTCAAGCTATCAGTGAAAATCCGTTGTGTTGATTCACTCATGGCTGGAAAGAATAGTCAAATGTATATTATTAATTCAAGTAACCTATTTTCCAGATGATAGAAGTGTATATGCTTGTGATCCGTTCAATTTTCATCTTTCTTATGTTTTTTCCCCTAATCTGTTTTCTTCTTTACCTTGACATAAGGTGAATCATGAAGTGCATCCTGGCTGTGATTAATAATACATTACTAATTTCATATTACAAGAGTACCTGTGAAAGGGTTGAAAGAAACTTCGACTGATGCACGTATGTTCCTGGTACTGCTAGTGAAATTCTGATGACTTTTTCATTGCTGGTGCTGCACGTTCTCTTTGTTGAGCAGCCACCATGCATTAAAGATAATGTCTGCTTCTGTCTATATGAAAGTGTTGCTGCTCATGTTTTTATTGGAGGCGGTAAGTGTGATATCTTCATTCCGGTGGGTTTTAATTTATTAGATAAACTAGTCAAAGCTTCATGCATTGTGCAGAATTGGATGCATAAAAATAATTTGTTAAATATTATTATTTTATTTTTTAAATATTATTATATTTTTATTATTATTTAAATTATTATTAATAATAAATTAATATTTTAAAAATAATATTTTTATTATTATTTTAAAAAATAATATTTTTAAAATAACATTTTATTATTAATTTTTTTAAATTAATTTTTAAAAATAACATGTTATTATACAACTAGTATTTTTAAATTAATAATAAAAATATTATTTTTTAAAATAATATTTTTAAAAAATAATAATTTTATTATTATTTTAAAATTAATATTTTTTTGCTTCAAATTATTATTAATAATAAAATAATAATATATTTTTTTTTTCTTCCTCTTCTTAAATATTTTCTTTTTTTTTCTTCCTTGCACCGTCCGCAGCCCCCACAGTGTGAGATCCAGATCACGGCCATCCATGCTGCCCTCGCCGCGGTCTTGTCCCACGATCGTCCATATCGGATGCATGAAAATAATTTTTCTGATGTTGCTGTGTTCTTATTATTATTCGAATTATTATTAATAATAAATTAATATTTTAAAAAAATATATTTATTATTATTTTAAAATTAATATTTTTTATTTTAAATTATTATTAATAATAAAATAATATTTTTTTTCTTTTCAAAATATTTTTTTTAAATTAATATTTCAAAAAAATAATATTTTAAATTATTATTAGTAATAAAATAATAATCTTT
Organism: Elaeis guineensis; assembly: GCF_000442705.2. Lineage (NCBI taxonomy): Eukaryota > Viridiplantae > Streptophyta > Magnoliopsida > Arecales > Arecaceae > Elaeis > Elaeis guineensis. The sequence goes on from NC_026002.2 coordinate 87,697,245, forward strand.
TTTTCTTTTTTTCTTTCATTTCTTAAATTTTTTTTTCTTTTTTCCCCCTTCCCTCTCCTTCCTCTCGCTGTCTTCCCCTCCACCCCTTGCTCCCGCCACGTCCCTCGACTACGGTGCCACCAACTCTTCTCCCCTCCCCTCTACGACCCCACCCCATCGCTGTACCCTCCTATTCCCTCCCTTAGTTCTGACGAATCCAAGCTCCCGCAGCCATCGATGACTGCCCCTCCCCTCCCCTCCCCTCCCTTGGCTCTGATGCCATCAACCCAACCCCGCCCCATCGATGTCCACGTCGCACCTGTCATCCGTGCCGTACTCAGTTCTGCGCGACCACCAAACCCCCTCCCCTCCCCTCTTTAGGCTTCGACACCACCAACCCTCCTCCCCTTCCCTCTGCGGCCCCGCCTCGTCGCTGTCCCCTCCTATTTCCCAAAGGCCTGGATCCTCGGCTATTGTCATTTTCTTGGCCAACTTTCTTTTCTTTGATGCCTTAGATTTCCACTTTTGATGGATCAAGTGGTCATCCTCACCACCCTTCAAGAGGAAGGGATCGGAGGCTGGCTGGAAAGAGAGGCTACCGTAGTCGTTGGAGCTATCACTGGCGAGAAGGTCGAAGGACACAATTTGCCCGTCGGATCTGGTGGATATGGGCGAAGGAATCCAGTGGAATTCGATCGAAAGGAGAAGGAGATGGGCGTTCGGAGGGCTCGAGAAGTTTCGAAGGAAAAAATTGAGGAAGGTGATGGTGCCTCAAGGAGATCGGAAGGGTGGGCCGACGTTGGTGACGATGGGGAGAAAGGTGACGGTGGAGAACGGCGAGAGGTGGCGGTGAGGAAAGCGGGGAGGAGATGGGAAAGAAAAAAGTCGAGAGGAGTCGAAAAAAAATAAAATGTTTATGAGGAAGCCGGAGGTTAACATGTGGCATGTTGTGAGGGTTTTGACTTTCTGAATTAACAGCAATACAATATTGCTCTATAGAATATTATTATTATATATATATATATATATAGACACCCCCGCACCGGCTAGCTAGAATTATCGAGTGTATGAAGTCCTGCTGTTGTCTAACTATACAACCCAAGAGGGGGGGATGAATTGGATTTTTAAAATTTTAAAGTTAATTTAGAACCACAAGGATTAAGTAATAATAAGCAAGTTATATGTAGTAAGTGATTTAAGCAAAGTGTAGAGATGAGATGCAAGAGTGAAAGAAAATAAAGAAATTTAGAAAGAGAGCAAGTAAGTACAACACAAATAATCAAGATTTATAGTGGTTCAGTGCCAACATTGCACCTACATCTACTCCCCAAGCTCCTACTTGAGAATTTAAATCTACTAAAATATATTCAATCAAGAATACAACGTCGGTACCTCTGACTCTAGCTATCTCAAGCTAGAACACTTGTTTCTCGGGTATAAGCCAACTCAATACAATTCGATTCAAGGTTCGGATCAACCTTTTCAAGTTTTGGAACCCTTCTAAAACTAAAAATCAAGACAAAAATAGAATATAAGAGTTAATCACACAAAAATACAAGTTTAGCTCTTTTAATGAGCAAATAAAACTTCAAATATGCTTTACACAATAAGGAAGAAGTTTTTCTGATTTTCTTCAAAGTTGTTGAAGACTTGAATGAGCTCTTGAGGGATTGGTGAACTTGAAATGAATGCTTCTTTTGCTTAAAAAGAGCTTTTTGCTTAAGGCTGAAATGAATGCTTGAAAAATCTATCTTTTACCCTCCTTCAAGTCCCTTTTATATCTTCAATAGATATTACAGAGTGATCTGGACAGGATTAGAGCCATTGGAGTGCATTAAATGAGTATTAAATGCGACCAAAATGAGCTGAAAAACTAGTCATTACGAAGATTTTCCATCGCGGAGGTCGACTCACAGGGTCGACCTCTGCACAGGGGTCGACTCATAAGGTCGATCTCTGTGGCGTAGAACAGAAAGTCACTATTCTGTATCTTTGGCTTGCACAGCAACAGAGATCGACTCATAGGATCGTCCCCTTTGGATGTGCCAGCCAAAAATAGCGTGCCATTCAGCCCTTTTGACAGGGATCGACCCTAGGGGTCGATCCTTTTCTTTAAACTTGATTTTCTCTTAAAATACATATTCAAAAAATATAAAATTATTTCCAATAGATCACAAATCTTCTGTTCTTGCTCTTGAGACTTTCGAATCAGAACTTGATAAAATTATGATTACAATAAATCTTTTTTCAAGCCAAAATCATTAGTAATCTCCTCAAATATTTTGTAATCATCAAAATCAATTTATGGAGCAACAATCTCCTCCTTTTTGATGATGATAAAATACTTAAGCAAAAGCAAAATATAACATATAACATATATAAAGCATTGATTAAGAATTTTAAATTTATGAAGATGCATCACTTAAACATTATAGCCAATTGTTTGAATAGAAAGCATTATGAGTAGTTTGAAGATTAGTTTTAAGATAGCCTATAAGATTATTTTTTTTTGACAAATTTACTTTGACAATTTTGCTTATTGCTCGATTTTATTTCTCTACTCTTCCTTTTTAACAACATCAATTAAGATCATTACTCCTCCTTTTTAAAGAAAAAATGAAAGAGACTCCCCCTCACTATAGCAATCATAAAGGATATTTCAATTTGCTCATATAGAAGATATTGCCATTCATAATATTACATCGCACATATATGCGGCATTTTTCATATCACAGAATTAAAATATTTCAATTGAGGCTATTCATAAAAAAATCAATCCAAAGACATTCATATAAGATAAAAGCATATATATATATATATATATATATATATATATATATATATATATATATATATCCAAAATGTGATATATGTATCACAATACATACGTGTCAAGTCAAAATACATAGACCATACAAAAGTCATGGATAACAAAAAATACAACCATTAATGAGTCAATCAGCCAACCAATACAAAGGCCATAAGCTAGATCCTAAACATAAAAGACTAACTATGTTAGATCTAATAGATGTCATGGTTAGAGGCATCAGAATCAGAAGAGTCAGAGATATGATGAGGAGTCTCAGAATCAAAGCCATGGGCACATCCTCGACCACGTCTGCCTCAGCCACGGGTAGAAGTACCGGCACGAGTAGAAGGGCGAGAAGTCCCCAGAGCCTGGGAAGCTATGGACTATGCTAGGAGAGAAAGTTTGATGGTGTCCAATTGTTCTAAAGCTCTCATCATAGACTGCATCAAGGCACCAATTTGAGTAGAGACAGTCTCACTGGAGCCCCTGATCTCTCTCAAAAAATCAAAGTCACTCTGCAAAATGTCTCGAAGCCTAGCCACCTCTGCAAACAGGTGGGAGACCTCCATGATGTCCTCTTGCGGCTGGAGATGGGCTAAGGCTAATACCTGCCTCTGCAAATCTAGAACTCTACCTGTCAGTCTCAGAATACATCCCTCAAGCTCCTCAAGTCGTGCGGACTGAGCTGTAAGCATCTGAAAGATAGTAGAGATATAAGGGATCAAGGTCTGATCTGAAATAGCCTGAGATATCATCCTCTGAGTAAAACCTGAGGTAGTAAACTATTGAGATAAAATGGAAGCAACACGCTGGGATATCAACTTAATCTGATCGTCTGCAAGTCTGACCTCTGAAGGATCTACTCTACTCCCTGACTGTGGTATAGAAGCATGCCTCCTCACTGACTCTGAGGGACCAACCTCATGATCAGACATGAACTGAATATCAGAAGATGCCTTGTGATCACGAGGAGGTGAAGACAGTCCCTCCTCCTCTACTCTTTCCTCTACTCTCTCCTCAACACCCTTCGACCAACCGCCATCAGTCTTTGAAAAGCCCATGTGATATAGTGTGTGATGATTGATGGTGTCAGAATGTGATAATCTGGTGACCGTCTCCCTCTCAAAACAGACTCCGAACCTCCTAAAGACCAGGGTGAGTGCCAAACCATAAGGCAAATGAGCCTTAGACCTATTCAGGGTCTCTCTCATGGCCTCAAACATCAAAGCAGGAAGGTTCAAGGGGTTCTCGGTGATCATATGGTACATGATGCAAATATTCCTATCAGATAAGAGGTCATGCCTGTCACTCCTAGGGACAAAAAGTTTGGTAATCATGTGATGCAAAAGTCTCATCTATACTGAAAAAATCCTTGCTTCTAATTTATTTAAGTTTTTAGTAAATATTCTTCCTAAAATAACACTTATTTCTTCTTCTTTGCTTGGGAGCTCCATATAAGTATAACCTTCACAAGGCAAGTGCAAGATTTATCCCAAATGCAATGGATCAAGAATAATGTTAACACCTTTCATTAAAGACTTTACTGTTCCATTGCAGTAACTTAAATTCAAATAGAATTCTCTTACCAAATCAATATAAGTATTTTCCTTCAAAAGATAGTAAAACTCCCATCCTTGACTTTTAATTTTTGATCTAATAGAGAACCCTTCTTTTTCAAAAAATTTAAAATCTATGTTCTTTTCGAGTTTCACTTTTCAATTGGAGAGAGGTACCTTGCTTAGACTGAGTGGGGACTGTGAAGAAGCTGGAGCAGGATTTGAAATTGAGGTTAGAGTAGGAGTGGGCTCGGCTGCCATTCTTTTTCTGTGTACATCCTCTTCTAACCCACGAACAGACTTTCTTTTCTACGGTAGCTTTAATTTGGGAGTCATTTCGGACAACAGAGACTTGCAAACAGCTTAGGAGACCTAATGAGAGGTAGAGTAGAAAGGATTTTAGAGGAAAAATAAAGATTTTTAGGGAGATGGACCGTCAGTTTGGAGATGAGGGTTTGAAGCTAGGGTAAGCTTAATCCGCCCAAACGAGGAAGAGAAGGAAAAATGATTTAATTTCTAAGAGGGTGATTTGAACGGGAAAAATCAATGGGAGGAGGAATTTTAAGAGATTTTTGCGGTTGAGAGAGTGGAGAGGGAGGAGATTTTTGTTCGGTGGGATGAGGAAGACAAAAGGCAAAGGGTCGGCTCAATTACAAAAGGAGATTTTCTAATAAAACAGAGCATCCGATGGATTTTAATAAAAATTATAAGTTTACCCTAGGGTCGACCCTATGGGTGGACTCATAGCTAAGAAAATTTAAAAAAATGATGGAAAAGATTCAAAAAAAAATTAAAACTTGAGAGAAGGATGTCTATTTAAGAGGTTGATCATATGAAGGATAGTTTTGAACTTTTAAGAAAGGAGAGATGAGAATTGAGCTAAAAAAAAATTAGGTTCAAAAAATTTTTGACAAAAAAAACTTGAAATTAGAAAGATACTTAAGCTGATGGATCAATGATTCCTAGATCTCTCCTAATTTCACAAAATCTATCTTCATTTAAGGTCTTGACAAAAATGTCAGCCAATTATTTTTCAGTACATACATAATCAAGAATTATATCATGATTTTGGATATATTCTCTTATGAAATGGTGTCTAATTTCAATATGCTTTGATCTAGAGTGCTGAATTGAATTTTTAGTTAGATTAATAGCACTAGTGTTATCACATCTTATGAGAGTTTCATTGAGTTTAATGCCAAAGTCCTCAAGTTGTTGTTTAATCCACAAGATTTGAGCATAGCAACTTTTGACTATAATGTATTCGGCCTCGATCGTAGACAGTGCCACCGAATTTTGCTTCTTGCTAAACTAAGAGATTAAGTTAACTCCTAGAAATTGACAAGTTTCACTAGTACTTGTTCTATCGAATCTACATCCAGAAAAATCGACATCTGAAAATTCTATTAAGTCAATTGATGAGTCCTTAGAATACCATAATCCTAGAATTTATGTACCTTTTAAATATATAAGAATTTTTTTAACTATATTTAAATGTGATTCTTTTGGATTTGATTGAAAGCGTGTACATAGACAAATACTAAACATAATATCTGATCTACTAGCAGTTAAATACAATAAAGAACCAATCATGCCTCTATAAAATTTTGAGTTTATATTTTTACCTCCTTCATCTTTGTTAAGCTTACATAATGGGCTCATGGGGGTATCAATTGCTTTGGAGTCCTCCATTCCAAATCTTTTGAGTAGTTCTCTTATGTACTTACTTTAGATGATGGAGATTTCTTCTTTTGTTTATTTGATTTGGAGTCCGAAGAAGAATGGAAGTTCTTCCATCATGCTCATCTTGAACTCCCCCTGCATGAGCTTAGTAAAATCTTGACAAAGAGTTTTATTAGTAGACCCAAATATAATGTCATCAACGTATATTTATACAACTAAGATATCATCATGATTTCTTTTAATGAAAAGGGTTGTATCTATATTTTCTCTTGAAAAATTATTATTAAGGAAGAATTTACTTAACCTTTCATACCAAGCTCTAGGTACTTGTTTTAAACTATATAATACTTTGTTTAATTTGAAAACATGATCAGAAAAAGTATGATTTTCAAAATCAGGAGGTTGTTCTACATATACTTCTTCAGCAATATAACCATTTAGAAAAGTACTTTTGACATCGATTTGGAATAATTTAAAATTCATAAAGCATGCATATGCAAGTAAAAATCTAATTGCTTCTAATCTAGCAACGGTGCAAAGGTCTCATCAAAATTAATTTTCTCTTCTTGATTATAATTTTTTGCAACCAATCTTGCTTTATTCCTAATCATATTTTCATGCTCTTCCAATTTATTCCTATATACCTATTTTGTGCCAATTATTGGATAATTTTTAGATCTTGATACTAAAGTCCATACATTATTTCTTTCGAACTGATTAAGTTCCTCTTGCATTGTATTTATCTAATTATAATCTTTTTCAGTTTCATCTATGGTTTTAGATTCAAAATAAAAAATAAATATAAAATAATTATATGCATCTCTAAGTGAAGAACGAGTTCTTACTCCATATGTAGGATCACCAATGATTAGTTCTTTGGGATGATTGTGATCATACTTCCATTCTTTAGGTAGATCATTTGTACTTTGAGGTTGTTCTTGTTGTTCTTCACCTTCATCCTCTTGTTTGTTTTCATGTTCTTCTTCATTTTGGATTGTTGAGTCTTTTAGGGTGAGCTCCTTCATCCCTTCTATAAGAGGATCTGCATCATCAATACCTTCACTCTTCCTTGAAGGAAGATCATTAGTCTCATAAAAAATAACATGTATTGACTCCTCTACTACTAAAGTTCTTTTATTGAAAACTCTAAAAGCTTTGCTAGAAGAGACGTAACCAAGAAAATAGCTTCATTGGATTCTGCATCAAATTTTTCTAATCTCTCTTTACCATTGTTCAAAACAAAATATTGGCAACCAAAAATATGAAAAAATACAATGTGATTTTCTTCCTTTCCAAAGCTCATAGGATATTTTCTTTAGAATTGGTCTAATTAAAGTATGGTTTAAAATGTAACATGCCATGTTAATTACTTTCGCCCAAAAGTATCTTGGGAGGTTGCTTTCACATAGTATGGTACGGGCTATTTCTTTAAAGATTATATTTTTTCTTTCTACTACTCCATTTTGTTGGAGTGTCTTAGGTACTGAAAAATTATGGTCAATACCTTTTTCATCATAAAATTTTTCAAAATCTTGATTTTCAAATTCGATTCTATGATCACTTCGAATATTTTGAATTAAAAATTTTTTTTATTAGTAATTCTTCGATAAAATTTTGAAAACACATGAAAAGTTTCATCTTTATGTGCCAAAAAAAAATCCATATAAAATGAGAAAAATCATCAATAATTACAAAGCCATATCATTTTTCACCTAAACTAGTAGTTCTAGTGGGTCCAAATAAATCTATGTGCAATAATTCTAATAGTCTAGAAGTTGAAACAAAGCTTTTTAGATTTGAATGAAATTTTTGTTTGTTTACCTAGTTGGCATGCATCATAAATTCTATCCTTTTCAAAATTTAATTTAGGTAAATCGATAACCAATTCTTTTTTAAAAAGTTTTAAAAGTGAATGCATGCTAATATGTGCAAGCCTACGGTGCCAAAGTCAACTAGTTTCATTAATTTTGGCATTTAAGGCTACTAGGCATTACATGTTTATCTTGGAAAGATCATTCAAATTTACCATATAAATATTACCATATCTACGCCCAACAAATTTAATGTCTTCATCATTGGGACTGGTCACTATGCATAATAAAGATTCAAAAATAACTTTATACCTTTTATCACAGAATTGACTAATGCTTAATAGATTATGTTTCAAACTATCTACTAATAAAATATTTTTAATATACTTGGAGGGAGTGATACCAATGTTACCTATACCAATGATCTTTCCTTTGCTATTGTCTCCAAAGGTGACCATTCCTCCATCTTTTACATCAAGTGTGATGAATTGGGATTCATTATCGATCATGTGTTTTGAGCACCCGCTATCAAGATACTATTTTTGATTTGTTCCTTGGGATGCAAGACACACCTATATACAAAAATCAAATTTTGACTTTAGGTACCCAAGTTTTCTTAGATCCTTTTTGGTTATAGTTACATGGTTCTTTTTGGAACCCATATTTTCTTCACATTAGAATTTTCAAATTTGCTAGAGAAACATGTATAAGATTTGTGTCCTACTTTACCACATTTAAAGCAAGTAATATTTGAAAACTTGCTGCTTGATGAGTTCATAAAGATATTTTTTTTAAATTTTTATTTCTTTAAAGGGTTGTAGTCAAGGCCGGCTTTATCATAAACGGTCTTTTAATTATCAAGTATCATTTAAAGTTTATTTGAACTTAGAGTGAATTTTTCTACCATAGGTTTTAACTTAGCAATTTTATTTTTTAAGTTCAGATTTTTTTATGTTAAGATCAATTTTTCATTTGAAATAATCTCATTTTCTTTTAGTAAAGATTAATTCTTTGATTTTAATTTTTTGTTTGTTACTCCTAACTTTTTTAGATCATCAACTAGATCATAAAATACTTTTTAAAATTTTTTAAAAGTAAAGTCATTAGGAGTTTCAGCATTTACCTCATTTTTATGTACCATAAGGCACAAGTTGGCTTATTTATGTGAATCTTCTTCTTCGAAGCTTGACTCATCACTATCACTCCATGTAGCCACCATAATCTTTTTCTTATAATTCTTGGGGCCCTTCTTAAGTTGTGAACATTCGAATCTAAAGTATCCCAGCTTCTTACATTCATAACAGATAAGGGGCTGCTCCTTATTCTTCTCCTTGCTATGCTCTCCTTTTGTAGGTGGCCTCTTCCTCATCCTTTATTTTTTTTCTCTAAAAATCTCTTAAACTTTCTAGTGATGAGAGCTAATTCTTCATCTTGCTCTTCATTTTCTATTTTATCAGATTCTTTATCGAGTTAAGTAATGGATTTGAGGGCGATTGTCCTCTTCTTCTTGACACTTCTTCTTGATGTTGTTTCATACTTAGCTCGTATGTCATTAGCGATCCTAGAAGCTCCTCCAAGGATAAGATATTTAGATTTTTGGTTTCTTGAATTGCGGTCACTTTAGCCTCCCAAGTCCTTGATAAAGATCTAAGAATCTTTCTCACAAGATCGCTATTAGTATAAGACTTACCAAGACTCTTTAGACTATTAATAATATCCATAAAATGAGTAAATATTTCAGTTATTGATTCATCATGCTCTATTTTAAAGAGTTCATATTTATGCACAAGCATATTAATTTTTGATTTCTTAACTTGATTAGTGCCTTCATGTGTTACTTCTAACCTATCCCATATTTTCTTAACCGACATGCATGTTGAAATGTGATTAAACTCATTAGCATCTAAAGCACAATATAAAATATTCATGGCTTTAGCATTGAGTTGAGTCATTTTCTTACCAATCTAATCCTATTCTCTTTCAGATTTGGTTGATTCAACACTATCAATTATCTTAGTAGGTGTGTGTGGTCCATTAACTATGATACTCTACATATCATAGTCAAGTGTTTGGATAAAAATTTTCATCCGAGCTTTTCAATAGGTATAGTTTGACCCATTAAAAAGTGGAGGTCGGTTTGTGGACTGTCCCTCGATTAGTGAAGTACCAACTTGAGTTGCTATAGATCTTTAGCTCTTTGATGGTTAAATCAAAGTAGGACTAGAGCACCGAGCTCTGATACTACTTGTTGCCCAGCTATGCAACCTAAGAGAGAGGGTGAATTGAGTTTTTAAAATTTTAAAGTTAATTTAGAACCACAAGGATTAAGTAATAATAAGCAAGTTATATGTAGTAAGTGATTTAAGCAAGGTGTAGAGATGAGATGCAAGAGTGCAAGAAAATAAAAAAATTTAGAAAGAGAGCAAATCAGCACAACATAAATAATTAAGATTTATAGTGGTTTGGTGCCAACCTTGCACCTACATCCACTCTCCAAGCTCTTACTTGAAAATTTAAATCTACTAAAATATATTCAATCAAGAATACAACGTCGGTACCTCCGACTCTAGCTATCTCAAACTAGAATACTTATTTCTTAGGTATAAGCCAACCCAATACAATCTGATTCATGATTCGGATCAATCTTTTCAAGTTTTGAAATCCTTCCAAAACTAAAAATCAAGACAAAAACAAAGTATAAGAGTTAATCACATGAAAATACAAGTTTAGCTCTTTTAATGAGCAAATAAAATTTTAAATATGCTTTACACAATAAAGAATAAGCTTTTCTAATTTTTTTCAAGATTGTTGAAGAGTTGATGAGCTCTTGAAGGATTAGTGAACTTGAAATGAATGCTTCTTTTGCTTAAAGAGAGCTTTTTGCTTAAGGCTGAAATGAATGCTTGAAAAATCTATCATTTTTTCTCCTTCAAGTCTCTTTTATATCTTCAATGGATGCTAGAGAGTAATCTGGACAGAATTAGAATCGTTGGACTGCATTAAATGAGCATTAAATATGATCAAAATGAGCTAAAAAACTAACCATTATGGAGATTTTCCGTCGTAGGGGGTCAACTCATAGGGTCGACCTCTGTATAGGGGTCTGAAAAGAATATGCCCTACAAGCCAATCAAAATTTGTATTTTGATAGGTTTCTCTTGTAATCTTTTAGACTTATGTATTGACTCTTTAAATAATAAAAGGTATTTTTTATCATATGCTGCATCTTACTTTAGTAATGATTATGATGAACTCCATAAATCAAGAAAATGGATTTAGTGTTATGATGAGATCATACCTATGAGACTTGAGACCTTCAATCTTAAAAATTCTGATTTAGAATATTTCTAATCATAGGAGTATTGAGTAGGGGATCAATGTTCCAGATATATTAGCACTTTCTATGTATGCTCGATGGAGAGGGTGGCAGATCTCATATGCCACTTGTGTGAGACATTAATACAAGAAAGTGGGTGCTCATTAAAGAATGAGTTTACTGAATTGATCTGACTTAAGAAACATCTTATGAAATTTACTTACCTGTCAAGAGATGTTTTCTTATAGTGGGAGTTGTGCATGTAATCCTTTGACCTGAGACTACCATAGAACCTTGTATATATGAATCCATATTTTTTGGTTCATACTCATTCATGACTTAGTCATATACGGGGTGTTCTAGATATGGTAGAATATGTATGGAGGTTGTGAGTAGGTCAACAAGGAATCGATCACTCCTGGTAAGAGGAAATCGCATCCTACTTGTTCAGATCGATTGATGATTCAAGAAGCCTTTGATCAAAGTAGAATAAATATTAAAAAAAGTTTTTAATATTTTATTAATTAAATTATCATATAAGATTGAGAGAAATATGAGTATGATATTGGATTTGACATCATTCCATATCCAGAGTCATATTTGGGGTGCAGGGAGATCGTAGGATCAAATTGCACGGTAACTTTCCACTGAAGGGTATTTTTGATATTTCTATCAAAAATTTTATATCTTTTAGGTAGACATGATACGTTGCTAGACATCAATCTTATCTTATAGGTTTGATCAAATTAAAGAGTTTAATTAAATCACCAATTAGAAAGAGTTCTAATTGCTGAAATCAGGTTAGCTCGATTGGATCTAGATCGGTTAGATTAAATTCTAATCAAATCAAATCAACTTAAACTTAGACCTATTACTAGCTAGATATGGAACCCAATGGGTCACACACAAAGAGTATTGATCAGGGGTCTAATTGGATTAGATCATGTTTGCAAAATTGACATGCTAGCACATGTTGTAAAAAACTAGCTCCTTGTTTCAAATTGGGTTTAAAATTGATTCCAGATTAGGCTAATTAAAGCTAAATTAATTTAAATAAATTTTGGGTTTGAGTTTGTTCAGCCCTTGGCTACATGTACCAAAATTTTGGAGTTAGGAAACCAAGTCTCCATGAGTCAAAAAATTTTCTTGTACGTGGGTGCAGTTTTTGTGTGCAGAAACAGCTTTCGCATCCCATGAGATGGGATGCCTCATCCTCAAGCTTATCCTATGTTCCATGATGAAATAAATTTTTTGCTAATTTCTAACTTTATTTTAAGCATGAAAAATTTTTTTGAAGTTAAAATCCCTTCTGATTTAATCATGGAAATTCATTGAAGTTGGAAATCTTGACAGCCTAATCCATGCACCTGACCAAGAGTCCAACTTGTGAAGGACTCTAACCCATTTGTCATGCCACTTCTTAATCTAAATTTTTTTCCACGACATTCTCATGTTAGTGCCTTGAGTTTTAGCCATTGGATGGATAAAATTATATTGATAGGTGGTGGAAAAAAATTATGCCATGGGAAGCTGCACGATGCATTGGAGAATCATCGAGAAAAATGTTTCGAAGAGTCCTTCTGCATGAAGCATCTCATGGATTTTTTTCTGATGATTACCATGTGTTAAAAACATTCAGATGGGCATGAGAATTTATCATGATATATGAGATTTTCTGATGGATGTGAGATGGTGCATGGAAGGGGCACGAAAAATTCTCGAAGGCAACCCATCACTAAGTATTTAAAGGGTGTGCACCGGGGGATTGGATTCATTTAGATTTCCAATTTCTCCTTTCTTTCTAACATCCTCTCCCTATTGTTCAATTTGTCTTTTCCTTCTCTTGTTAGGATAAGTCCAAAAATAGAAAGGACAAGTTCGATTTTAGGACAAGAGTCTAGGAAGAGAATTAAGGAAGACAAGGAGAGAAGAAAGGTAGGGATAGGAAGGCTAGGAGAAGAGGAAGAGAGTTTTGAGGTCCTGGTGTTCAAAATAATTTTCAGAGTGAGAATTTTGGAGGAGAAATCTGTTGGAAATAGTGTCCCAAAGCCAATCATCAGCCTGTTGATGGTTGTGCTCATTTTTATATTTGTACATGAATTAATAAAAATTATTTTGGCATTTTTTCATCATAAAATGTTTCATCTTCTAATAAACTCCTATGTTATGGTGAAGTCCTTAAGACTATTTAGACTCGATAAAGGAGAATTTATTGTTTAGTCCTTAAATCTGTTCGCGACCAAATGATACGTTGTTACCAAGGATGACAACGTTTATCAAGCATAGGTCGTTGTGTGCCATATAGGTTGGTTGTCCTCTTAACCAATGAGTATGGAGACACTGGTATGGCATACAAGTGAGATGTAAGGGTACATCTGCACTGAACATGACCGACTCCGGAGCTATTTCTGCTGTCAAGATTTACTCCGATGGAATATGGGTATAAATATCCCTCCAACCTGAGACCGCCATGGTGACTTGCAAGCAACTCACTGCACTTAGGCACTGGACTACCTGAATTTCTAATTCAGTGACGGAAGGCTGTTGGGTGTAGTCAAGTACTTGACTTGTCGGTGCGTGTGTCAAGATGGGATTGACCACTCCAGTTAAGGAGCTGTGTACAGTTATGTTTCAATTTAGCAAAACCTTGGCCAGGGTTGAGGAGTCACAGGACTGTTTGAGTTGAGCACGATTCGATGATCTGATCAGGGTTGATAGTTTAACCCTGAGTCATCCTAAATACAGGGATCAAAAGGATGAATTATACAGTAACCATATTCATGTAGGTTCTGAGTGTTGTGATTGTGACTCTTCGACCTATCCGAACATCGGGTACCATTGCTAGATGGTCACTTCGATTAGTACAGGAATTGGTTCCTATGCTACCGACTTAGGTTCGAACCTGTGGGGTCACACACATTAGAGGTTCCTATCTGATCTAATGGCTGGTGTAGAATCTTACATATTTGGGACTCAGTGATCGAGAATCAAGATTCTCTGATCACGAGTTCCACACATTATGGGTACCGGGGTTAAGAGTCCCACTGGTTGGGACTTTTTGAGTAGGGTTACATATCGATAAATTCTGATGCCCGATTGTCCATCGGATTTAGACTCAGTATTTATGAGAGATTTAATTAGTGATTTGATCACTAATTAACTCAATTTGATTGAGTAATTATTTTTGGATCAAGTCCAATTGAATTGGATTCAGTTGGGTTCGACCCGATTAGGTTAAGAGTTGACCTAATCGTCGAGATGGTTTGGTCCCTGATTTGATCAGAGATTGGGCTTAGTCAATTTTTGATTTGATTAAGATTTTGTTGAGCCTAATTAAGCCTAATTAAATTAGATTTAAATTAGTCTAATTGGACCTAACTTATTTGGTTCAATTAGGTTGGTTTAAATAATGAAACCACCTTGACCCAATCTCCATGCGCCACCTCACTTCCATTGCACCCATTTGAATTCATGAGAAGAAACTTCTCATGAATTATTTTCTCACGCCAAGCCCTCTCCACGCCCCACTTTAATGTGCCAAATGAATGGATAAGGATGATTGGTTGGCCATTCAAATTCAAAATAAAGTTTGAATTTGAATGGACAATTAATCTTTGCACCTTATCCCTTTTTCTTACGCCCCATTTATTACATGAGAAAAAGTTTCTCATGAAATCACTCCATGCACAATTTAAACCATGCCTCATGCCTTTAGTGGATAAGGGATGAGTTGGTGTCCATTTGAATTCAAAATTTGATTTGAATTCAGATGTGCAATTACTCATCTTTATCTTTTCTTTTGGATAAGACTTTTAACGTTGTTATAAAAGGAGGAGAAGAGTGGGGCATGCAAGAAGAAGATTTTTGGAGAAAAATTTTGGGGTGTGAGAAGTCTTGTACGTGAGAAGGAAGTCCATATCCTTCCAAGAGAAAAAGAAAGAAAAGAAAGAAAAGTGGGTGCAAGGTTTTCGGTGAGTTCCCTAGAGTTTTAGCCTGGGATTCGGGAAGTGAGAAAGTGAGCTACGAGTGTCGTGAGCCCACAAAATCTCAGAAAGATCTTCAACATCCTCTTAAGCACGTCTGTTGATGATCTGAAGCATCCAAAAAATTGACAGACATCGATCGAAGGAGTTCGATCAGCATCGATCTTCAAAAGGGCTTTACAATGAGCTAGCACTCGTGAGGAGTCGATCAGACCGAGAGCTTCGTGTGGATGATCTGCAGAGACCAGACACGCTGTATGGCTACGTCGCAATGATCAGACTCTCCCGACGGTGATCAGATTATAGCGATCTACTACCCGCACAAAGGTATTGTGTTCTGAATACATTACAATAAAGTATTTATTGTTCAAATTTGAATTTTAAATTTAAATACATGCATGCTATATATCATATTTAGATCCTAGTGTAGGATAAATTTATGTTAATTAATTAGATTAATTAATATTTTTTCACTGTAAAATCATGATTTTAAAAAAGTTTTAAAATTATCATTTTATCCCTGCACTAAATTTCTCCACAAATGATATCAGAGCGGGTTCTTAGATATGATATATATATTTGTATGTGTAGATTAAGTTATAATCTAAAAGTTTAAATTTGAAATTCAAAATTTAAAATTTAAATTTTGAAAGTTGTTCGAAATTCAAAATTTAAAAATTTAAAATTCAAAATTTAAAATTTGAAATTTGAAATTCAAAATTCAAAAATTTAAAATTCAAAATTCAAAATTTGGTTGAAATTTTAAATTTGAAATTCAAAATTTAAAATTCAAAATTTGAAATTTAAAATTTAAAATTCAAAAATTTGAAATTTAAAATTTGAAATTTGTTTGAAATTTGAAATTCAAAATTTAAAATTTGAAATTTGAAATTTAAAATTTAAATTTTGAAATTGGTATATTTAGATATACTTGATCCAAGTAGCAAGTAATCGAATTGGGTTGGTTGCCATGGTCGTCCGGTCATAAGAGAAAAGCAAGATTTAAAGGCCCTCTCCTTCCATTCGATGGGGTCTCCTATGGTGGTAGGGGTGCCGCTGTAATTATATCCCATGCAGATAAAGCAGCGAAAGAAATTAATTGTAAAGGTTCAATTGTGAAATTTATCATGAATGTGTTAGATTAGATCTAAAGGAATATTCATGATTTATTTTGATTGAGTTATTTTTGTTATGTAATTAGCAATAGGATTGCTATTTATAAAATATGCTGATCTATTTGTGAAATGAGTCAACATATTTGGTGAATAGAAAATAAAATCTTTCAAATTTGAAAATTATTTTCGAAATGCCAAACCCTAACCCATCAGCCCAAATACTTAATTAAAAGAATTAAGTATTGTCTAGTAGATCTAGAATTGTGAATTAAGACCTAAGACAATTGCATAAACTTGTGGGTCAATGGGTTAGATGGATTAGGTCCATAATTGGGTTAGACCTAAGGTTAGCTTAAAGAAATAGACTAAATTAGAGTAATTGGTCAAATCTAATCAAAAGTTGAATTAGATTAGGTCAAGGATACTCTAGACTCAACTCCAATAGTTGTAGTTGAATGGGTCCATGTCTTTAACTAGACCAAGATGGACTTAATTCATGGCTATGCGGTGGAACTCTATTTACTAAGTTGATCAAATTAAAACTAATGAACCGGTTGGTGTCTAAGATAAGTTTGGCAGTTTGACCAGTGGTTTTTTAAGCGGGAGCTACTCGCAGTGATTCGATCTCTAACGAGTTAATGGCTTATCCCCACCACTGATCTCACTTACCTGGCCAACCTGGTGAATTAGATTTTGATTAGATCACTTGGTGATTAGGGCTCACCCATGTCATTAGATAAATTAGTTTGACTGATTTAGGTGCTCCTAATGCCAGCTTTAATTAAATCTTTTTTTTTTAATCTGACTTGATGAAGTCAGTGGGAGGATTAAAATTGGCTGGATATTTTTTTCTCATCTATCCTTTAATAAAATCCTCAAAAATTATTAGGTCCCTAAAAATGATTAAGTTATATTGATAACTAAGTCATAGCCTCCCATTAAGTGAATGATAATGAGTCCATTAGTTTAATAATCATTGGAGGCCCAAAGGCCTGGTGCTTATTGACTAATGAAATTATCATTCATAATATGATAATTTGGTTTGAGTCTTTCTGATGGTGGTCAGGTTGGCTGGCCAAAGTCGGGCCTGATCATTTATTGGTCCGATTCACCAAATCAAATCATGTTAATGGTTGGACCTAACCAGATCTTTTCAGTGGAGGCCAAAGCCTACTGATTAGGTTCTGGGGCAAAATCAATTACTAGAAGTTGTTTAGAGAAACAACTAGTTATGAACCTACCCATAGATGCACATGGGTTGACCAACCAAAGTTGGGCTCGTGTGTAGTTTGTGTGGATTCTAGTACCCACTAAGGAATTAAAGTAATTTCTCGAATTGGAGGTTGAGGCCACCAGTTCATAAAAATACTGAGAGAAACTTTCGACTAACGTCCAAGTCTTTAGTATTTAATAATTTATGTACTAATAGAGGTCTGGTTTTTCTTTATGCAGCTATAGCCACTACCCTGTCCCTCTGGTAATTATTAGATAATGACAAGCTCATGGGACCTAATTTTGATAACTGATATCAAAAATTAAAAATCATCCTTGAGCATGAGCGGATCCTTTATGTAGTAACGGATCCTGCACCTGAGGAGCCAGCCCTGAATGCTTGAGGAACGGTCCGAGACACTTACAAGAAGTGGCTCAACGACCGCACCACCGTTTGGTGCATTATGCTGGCGGCAATGAATGATGAGTTCAGCCGCAGGTTCGAGAATGCCCAGCTACAGGAGATGCTTCAAATGTTGAATGACTCCTTTGGCATGCCTGACGATGTTGAAAGGCACAAAACTAGTTGTCTCATTTTCAATGCTCGGATGAGGGATGGAGCCTCAGTCACTAATCATGTACTGTACATGATCGAAATGATTGAGCGCCTAAGTAAACTGGGTTTTTTCCTGCACGAGCAGCTCGGTAAGGATGCGATCCTTAATTCATTGCCCAAGTCCTTCCTCCCCTTCCTTACTCATTTTCGGATGACAAAGCTTGCAGTGAACTACCACGGCTTGTTGGGGTTGCTGCAGAACTTTGAGAAGGATCACCAACTCCATAAGGAGTCGGTAAATATTATGGGAGGGTCTTCTTCTGGTCGTCGACCCTTTAAGAAAGGGAAGAAGAATAAGAAGAAGAAGAATAAGAAGGTGCAACCGCATGCTGGGATGTCTGCACATGGTCAGACCAAGAAGTGCAAGCTCGACCAGAGCCAGACGGAGTGCTTCTTTTGCAAGAAGCAGGGGCACTGGAAGAGGAATTGTCCTCTATACATTACCTCACTGGACCCGAACAGGCCGAAGAAGAAGCAAGGTACTTATATGATAACACCATGTAATTTTTTCATTTGTGATACTACTGCCTGGGTATTGGATACCGGAAGCCCTTATCATATTTGTAATTCGATGCAGGGTCTGCAGGTCAGTAGGAGATTTGATGAAGGCGAGAGGTTCCTGAACGTTGGAGATGGAAGCAAAGTTTCAGTTCTAGCATTAGGAATCATGAACCTTGTAAACGTAATTCTGAGTGAATGTCACTATTTTCCAAGCTTTTTATTAAATATTATTTCTATAGGCCTTTTGGCCATGAACGGTTATCAATTTTTAATAAAAAGAAACATTTGCAATATCATTTTGAATGGTGTTACAATGTTTGTTGGATAACTTAATAATGAAATTTACTTTCTATCACAACCTGTTAATGTGGTTCAAACCTCTGGTAAATATCCTAGAATAGATAATATGTCAGAAGTCTATCTTTGGCACTGTAGGCTAGGTCATATCAATAGGAACAGGATAAACAGGTTGGCTCAAGAAGAAATTCTTGAAGTAGGTGATTGTGAATCACTTCCAACCTGTGAGTCCTGTCTTCTTGGTAAAATGACCAAGTCACCTTTTATTGAAAAAGATGAGCGAGCCAGTGAACTCTTGGCTCTGGTACATTCTGATATATGTGAACCCATGAGCTCAAGTGCAAGAGGTGGATATTTCTACTTTATAACCTTCACAGACGACCTATCGAGGTATGGATATGTCTATTTAATGAAGCATAAGTCAGAGTCGTTTGAAATATTCAAACTATTCCAAAATGAGGTAGAAAAATAAACAGGGAAGTGTATTAAAACTCTTTGATCTAATCGAGGAGGTGAATACCTTTCCAATGAATTTCTGACATATCTTGGAGAGAATGGGATTCTCTCTCAATGGACTCCTCCTGGAACACCACAGCATAATGGTGTGTCTGAAAGGAAGAATCGGAACTTGTTGGACATGGTTCGATCCATGATGGGATTTGCTGGTCTGCCGATCTTCCTCTGGGGATATGCGCTCGAATCGGCTTGTTACTTTCTAAATAGAGTTTCGAGTAAGTCTGTAACCAAAATGCCATATGAGATATGGATAGGACGTAAGCCAGTACTCTCGCACCTTAGGGTTTGGGGGTGTCTGACTTATGTTAAACGTTTAACTACGGATAAGCTAGGACCTAGGTCTGACAAGTGTAATTTTATAGGATACCCAAAAGAAATCAAAGGGTATTATTTCTACCTGACTGATGAGCAAAAGGTGTTTGTCAGCCTTAAGGCAATCTTTTTGAAAAAAGAGTTCCTTGGTGAAGAGACTGTTGCCTCTAAGGTCGAACTTGACGAAGTTCGACAGGTGAAAAAATTGACACAAGTTGCTGTACCTGAATCGAATTTGATTAGATCAGATCCGGAGCCCATTGTTCAAGCACCCATAAGGCGATCTGGTGGAGTACCATGTCAACCGGATATATACTATAGTTTCTTGATCTGGGATGACGATCCTATCGAACTTAATGAAAATGATGAGGATCTGATGTGTAGTTGTTGATAGCACCAAAAATAACTCTACTCACTACGTAGGTAGGATGAGTCGAGATCGTATCCTCAGGGACCTTGGGCTAAGTTGAGATTGCAAAATAAAAGAAAGAAATGTTGTTTTTGATTTAAAAAATAAATTATCTTAAAATTGATGTAATTAAAAAATAAAGAGCTCGGGAGTTTTGAATTAATTTTGCACTAGTAGAGTTGTATCTCTTTTTTTTTTTAATTAAATAGATATGATTAATCTTAAAAAAAATATCTATCTTTTCTCAGCACGCCCCGTACCCGTAGATCACGGTGCATCTCCAGAAAGTACTAGGTAAACAACTCTTCTTTCCTCGACACGCCCCGTATCCGTAGATCACGGCGCGTCTCCAGAAAGTAAAAGTTGTTCCTAATATTAATCTAACAAGAAAACATAAATAAAAGCATATAAAAGGGAGCAAATAAAGAACTCATGATAATTTAAATAAAAAGCATAATCTTTATTGCATATAAAGAAATACAGGAAAATTTAGAACAATAAACCATCTCTGTGTCGTTACAAAATTTCTTCTCCACTCTCGAGACTGCTAGCCTAGCTGCTCATGAAGTAGTCCCTTTCTATTCCTCTATGCAAGGCTCTAGAAGAATTTTTGGGCTCCCCCTCCAATGGGAGTACAAATATCTTTTTATAGGTGTTAGGAGGGAGGAGTTTTACATAATTTTCTGATGTGGGACTAAAGAAAATATAAATCTTTTCTTTCAAAATATTTTTAAATATTAATTTTTTTCTTTTAATAAGCATCTGTTCGATCGCCATCAAAAATTTCTTGCGAACCTGTCTGCCGTGCGCCCACACCCGCGCGATGCTGCACCCGTGCCCGCGCTCACGGCCACGCCACGTCCACGCCTCATGCATCTGTCCGCCCGTCCACGCCTCATGCATTCCGCATCCTGCGCTGCTGTCGCGATCCGTGCTTGCCCGCGTCCGTCCCGCATCCGCATCCGCCCCGCATCCGCGTCCGTCCCACGTCCGCGCGTTCATGCGTGAGCGTTCACGCACGCCCAGAGCATTTTTTTTGTATTCACGTGAAATATTCTTTGTATATTCCAAAAAGAAACTTTTGTTTCTTCACAATGACATCTATATCCTTTTGGATTCCTTCCATACTATCTTCATTTTCTATAATACCATATGCATCCTTCTTTTATTTTAATTTTATTTTAAATCTAAATTTCTTCAAACTTGAGTCTTTTTGATCTATAAATTGAACTCTTTGTATCGACGATCATCTTTCTTGTAAAATATAAAAAAATATCAAATTTTTAATAAATAAAATAAATTAAATATAATTTTTTACTTTAAATGACTTAAATTAAGTATTTATCACACCTCCCAACTTAAATTTTGCTCGTCCTCGAGTAAAATAGATATATCAGCATTGTGTACCGACTCGGTCTTGAATCAAAAATTAGGTTAGGCATCCCAAAAGGTAGATGATACTTGGTCAGACCATTAAAGAGATATTTCATTGGATTAGCAATTTGACCCAATTAGTGGCTGAGTATTAACTAAAGAAATTTCAGAGCTTTTCTTTCACCAACTCCCCACTTTACTCTTTAAATCCTCTAACTTAATGGGAAAGAGGTTTATTATCTTCTTGCAATTTAGTCCCCTTAATATATATATATATATATATATATTTTTTATAACATTGCCTACCTTTTTACGCGAACCATAACGCTTACTTAGCGAAAGGGCCCGGTTACTCAGTAGGAAACCAATGTTGTTTTTCTTTTTCTTTCTTTTTTTTTTTTAAGTAAATTTTAAGAAGAATTTTTTTTGCATACCTCGATCTTTCCACCCAATTTCTCATGAAGTAGATTCTTTATTGAGATCAGTAAGAAGAGGGTTGTAGAATCACTCCTAAAATTTGATTTAGTTTAAACCCTACCATTCATTGAGTTTTCTTAATAATTTATTCTTCAGTATCTCTAAAATTATCTTGACCGTTAATCATTCATTTATTAGGATGCTTAATTGACTCTTAATCAAAATAAAATTTAAATACACAATACTAATTATTTCTGACCATACTCGAGGATTTGATTAATTTTCTTCCCCCCCAACTTAATCTACATTGTCCTCAATGGAGTAGGAAAGCAAAGAAAATAAAAGGAGAGAGTGCACCTGGGATAATTTTGCTTCGAAAGTTGAAGATAGCTTCATTGATTAATAGGCTCTTATTCTAAATTCCTGCAGCTGCGGTAAAGTAAGAAATATGAAATCATTGGGTTGCCTCCCAACAAGCGCTAAGTTTTATGTCTTCAGCCAGACTGAATTGAGTATTATGGCAGTTTTGGATCCACTAAATCAACAAATTTAATTAATTCTCCATCACTAATTCCATCTATGTAAGGTTTCAATCGCTGACCATTCACTTTAAAAGTGTTCCCCTGTTTAGGATTTTTGAGTTCTATAGCTCCATGAGGAAATACCTGAGTTACAATGAAAGGTCCGTCCCAACGTGAGCAAAGTTTTCCAGGAAATAGACATAATCTAGAATTGAAGAGCCAAACTTTTTGATTGGACTCGAACATTTTTCGTGCAATAAATTTATCATGGTATGCTTTAGTTCGCGCCTTATAAATTTTGACACTCTCATATGCTTCATTGCGTAGCTCTTCAAGTTCATTTAATTGGAGTCTCCTATTGGAACCTGTATTTTTCATATCAAAGTTAAATTGCCGTATGGCCCAAAATGCACAATGTTCCAATTCCACCGGCAAATGACAAGCTTTTCTGAATACAAGTCGATAAGGAGACATTCCTATGGATGTTTTAAAAGCAGTACGGTAAGCCCATAATGCATCGTCTAAGCGAAGAGACCAATCCTTTCTATCGGACCTAACCATCTTTTCTAGGATATGTTTAATCTCCCTATTTGACACCTCTACCTGACCATTAGTTTGGGGGTGATATGGTGTGGCCACTTTGTATGAAATATTATATTTTTTCATAAGTGCTTCAAAATGTTTATTCGTAAAATGAGTCCCCCCATCACTAATGATCATCCTTGGGAAGCCAAATCGACTAATGATGTTTTGTTGGATAAAAATAATTATAATTTTATTATCATTAGTCCGTGTAGCTATTGCCTCCACCCATTTTGATACGTAATCAACTGCCACCAGAATATATTCAAATCCAAATGAGGCTGGAAAAGGTCCCATGAAATCAATCTCCCAAACATCAAAGATTTCTACTACTAAAATGGGGGTCAGTGGCATCATATCTTTCTTGGATAAATTTCCTGTTTGCTGACATCGCAGACAACTTCGGCCAAATTCATGTGCATCCTTGAAAAGCGTTGGCCAATAAAACCCACTCTGCAGTACTTTTGCTGCAGTTTTTCTTCCACTAAAATATCCCCCACATGTCGAAGAATGGCAAAAAATGAGAATACTTTGGAATTCACTCTCGGGGACACAACGACGAATAACTTGGTCAGGACAGTATTTGAATAGTTCAGGTTCTTCCCAGAAATAATGTTTAATTTGCGAAAAAAATCGATCCTTTTCTTGTTTTGTCCAGTGAGAAGGTACTTATCCTGTTGATAAGTAATTGACAATATGGGCAAACCATGGAGGACGGCTAGAGGAGATTGCGAAAAGTTGTACGTCAGAAAAATTTTCTTTGACCTCATCTATGCCTATCGTGTGTTCAACTAAGATCCTGAAGATGTGATCAGCTACCACATTCTCAGAACCCTTCTTATCTCAGATTTTCAGATCAAATTCTTGTAAAAGAAGAATCCATCTGATCAAACGCGGTTTAGTATCTTTCTTTGAGAGGAGATGTTTCAGAGCCGCATGATCAGAGTAAACTAGAACCTTAGATCCTAACAGATATGAGCAAAATTTTTCAAGGGCGAACACTACTTCTAGTAGCTCTTTTTCTGTTGTGGTGTAGTTTAATTGGGCATCGGAAAGAGTCTTGCTAGCATAATAGATCACATGTGGCTCCTCATTGATTTTTTGGCCTAAGACGGCACCTATTGCAAAGTCAGAGGCATCACACATAATCTCAAATGGAATGGACCAGTCAGGGGGTTTTATTATGGGTGCTGTTGTCAGGGCTGTTCGTAATGTGTTGAACGTTTTCAAACAGTCTTCATCAAAGATAAATGGTGTATCCTTGGCCAACAGATTGCACAAGGGTCTTGAAATCTTGCTAAAGTCTTTGATGAAGCGTCTATAAAATCCGACATGACTTAAGAAAGATCATATTTGTCGGATTGAAGTAGGGGGTGGTAGTTTTGAAATGACCTCAACTTTGGCTTTATCTACCTCGATCCCTTTTTCAGAAATAATATGTCCTAATACAATTCCTTTCCATACCATGAAATGGCTCTTTTCCCAACTTAGGACAAGATTTGTCTCCATACACCATTTAAGAACTTTGGAAAGATTATGGAGACAATCCTCAAAGGTGGTTCCAAACACAGAAAAATCATCCATAAAAATTTCAAGACATTTATCCACTATATCCAAAAAAATGGCCAGTACGCACCGTTGAAATGTAGCGGGTGCATTGCAAAGCCCGAATGGCATACGTCGAAAAGCGAATGTGCCGTAGGGGCAGGTGAAGATAGTCTTTTCTTGATTATCCAAAAATATAGGTACTTAATTGTACCCTGAATAACCATCAAAAAAATAGTAGAAACTTTATCCTGCTAACCGTTCTAGGATTTGGTCGATGAAGGGCAATGGAAAATGGTCCTTCCTAGTAACGGCATTCAGTTTTCTATAATCTATGCATACTCGCCATCCAGATGATATGCGAGTTGGAAGTAGTTCACCTTCTTCATTCTCAACCACAGTAATACCAGATTTTTTAGGTACTACTTGAGTGGGACTGACCCATTTACTATCGGATATGGGGTAGATGATTCCAGCATCTAACCACTTTACCACCTCTTTCTTGACTACTTCACGCATGTTTGGGTTCAATCTCCTCTGCATATCTCGATGGGGTTTGGCATGTTCTTCAAAATGAATATGGTGCATGCAAATGGAGGGGTCAATTCTTTTTAAATCAGCAATGGACCAACCGATAGCCTCTTTGTGTTCCTTCAGAATACCAACCAATTGTGCTTCCTGATTAGGGGTCAAGTCTGATGCAATGATTGCCGGGAGGGTGTCATTGAGTCCTAGAAATACATACTTGAGCGTAGCAGGAAGAGGTTTCAATTCTAACATAGGTGGTGATTCTAAAGATGGGACTATTGGTGTACTGACTAATATGGGCAATGGGTCATACTTGATTGTCTATGGAGGAGTGGTTTTATCGTGTGGTGTATCTAACAAAATGTTAACTTCTTTCATATATTCCTCAAAGTCACACACTCCAAAGTGAGCCAAGCAAGTATCTAAGGGGTCAGGTGCTAGAATTGTGGGTGTTGCATCTTCTATAATATTTTCTAGTGTATCTACTTCGAAGCAACTATCCATTGATGGTCCTTGGGAAGCACCAAACACATTCAGTCTCAGTTTTTTATTCCCAAACGATACGTCCATGACTCCTGTCCTGCAATTAATGCATGCATTTGCCATAGCTAGGAAGGGTCGTCCTAAGATAATGGGAATTTATCTGGGATTGCCACTTAATTCCATATCGAGAATCAGAAAATCAACTGAAAAGTAAAACTCATCTACCTTGACCAAGACATTCTCAAGCATTCCACGTGGTTCCTTAATTGATCTGTCGGCTAACTGCAGTGTGACTGATGTGGGTTTCAGTTCTTCGAATCTAAAAAGTTCATACACCGAACTAGGTAAAAGATTCACACTTGCCCCTAAATCCAGAAGAGCTTTTTCAATGTGATAATCTCCTATAACACAGGAAATGATGGGGGCTCTTGGGTCCTTAAGCTTTGGAGGAGTAGCATGCTGGAAGACAGAACTAGCCTGTTCAGTGAGACGTACTTTCTTTGGGATTTGTGATCTAGATTTATGTTTTTGGGTGCACAAATCCTTCAAAAATTTGGCATAAGCAGGGACCTATTTGATTGCATCTAGAAGGGAAAGATTAATTTGGACTTGCTTAAACAATTCCAACATCTCATCAAGTTTTTCTCCCTTCTTATCTGCAGAAATAGGGGCTTTTAGGGCATCCGAAAATGGGGCTTTAGGCAAGTAAGATGATTCTGATGCAGTTGGTTCCTTCTCTATTTTCAGGTCCTCCTTGTTCTTGGGTGATTTGGATTCGGTTAGAGGTTTAGGGTCGGTCTCATTGATTTTACTAGTGTGTTCAATGACCTTCCCACTTCTCAGAGTAATGATTGATTTGACATGTTCAGAAAAAACTTCTGGGGTATTAGAACTCTCAATCACAAATTGCCCTCTTGGGTTGCTCTCAGGTTGGCTAGGTAATTTTCCTCTTTTCCTCCTACTGAATGCAGTTGCTAGTTGACCTATTTGGGTCTCTAGCTTAGCAATGTATTGTGTGTGGGAGTTAAGGGTCTGAGTGTTGATTTCTAATCGTTCTAGTGCTTTCAGTACTTTTTCCTCAAAAGCTGAGCTGTGACCAGTAGTAGACGGTTGAGGAACATTTTGAAATTGATGGTATGGTCCATGCCTATATGTTGGGTCTTGATATTGAGGTCGAGGTGTGGCAGGACCAACCACTGGTTGTGGTCTCCAGGAAAAATTTGGATGGTTTCTCCAACCGGGGTTATAAGTGTTCGAATATGGATCGTTTCCTGGTCTGCGAGCTTGTTGGACTTGAGCTTGCTGAACCTGCTCGTGCACAAACTCAAAAAATTGAGGTGCGGCTGGGCATTCACTAACAAAATAGTTCGGACTTGCACACAATGCACAAACTTCTTGGATTGGGTTAGGTGGAATCGGGGATTGTCTAGTATTTAGAAGACGATCTAATTTTTGGGACAGTTCATCTACCTTTTGATGGATATCTATGGCATTTCCTACTTCATATATTCCACCTCTTTTTGGGTTTAACATGGATTTATCTCTAATAGAGGCAGACATATGATGTAATGAATTTTTACTTAAAATTTCAAACAGTTGCCATGCCTCATCCTCGCTTTTCAGCATGAATGTCCCACCGCATGATGCATCGATCATTTGCCGATGTCTTTCAGAGAGCCCATCATAAAAACATTGGATTAACTGCCACTTGGGTATAGCATGGTGGGGACATTTTCTAATAAGGTCCTTTAATCTCTCCTATGTTTCATGAAATATTTCTCCATCTAATTGGGAAAAACTAGTTATGGCTTTCCTTATTTGATTAGTTTTTCCTATGGAAAAATATTTCTTGAGAAACTCTCCTTGCAACTGGTCCCAAGTTGATATAGTCATGGAATCCAAATTATGTAGCCAGTATTTGGCTTTATCCTTAAGTGTGAAAGGGAATAATTTTAACCTAAGAGCATCATCGGAGAAGTTGTGAATTTTGACAGTTGAGCATATCTCAAAAAATTCTTCAAGATGTTTATAAGGGTCCTCATTACTAAGTCCATAAAATGAAGGTAACATTTGGATTATACTAGACTTAATTTCATATTGAGTGGCCTCCACAGGGGGCACTTGAATACAAGGAGAGTAGGTATATGTGGAAGGAGTAAAGTACTCCTTCAATTGCTTGGGTGGATCATTCTCCTGATTTCGATCCATATTTTTACATCTGTTGGCTCTAAAGGTTCTTTCTATTTCTGGATCAAAAGGTTAGATTTCTGGTCGTAATGATCTACGGCCAAGCATACACCTTACAATTATACTGTAGAGCAAACATAAAAAATTTTTCTTTTTATAATATATATTTTTATAATAAAGTGAGAAAAGAATGAAGAAAATCTAAAGAGAAGAACCTAAGAATCTTAAATCTATGAAAAGGGAGAAATTAGTTAATGTTTAGATGTTAATTGCAATCAACTTAAATAATCATAGGCTCTCTATCCTAAGGTTAACTTAGATTTAGACAGCTCCTAACTTTCAAGACCGCCTTTGAGCACTCCAAGCTCAAGACTGACTAACTGACTCGGCCAGGTAAGCATAAGATGTGGGAGGTTCCCTGCTCGTTGCTTTCCTTAGACACCAATTGCGTTGGCCAGGTCAGTCAACGGAACCAATTGAAAATCACTTTCTTTAACCACTTGCCTTAGACACCGAGCAATTAACCAATCCGCACTCGGTTCAACTCTAGAGCTTTCTTATCCTATTGAGCTCAAAATTCCTAGGGCTGACGTCTAGTTGATTTTAGATTAAGGTCTAGGTTATGCAAATGCAAGGGGATGATTTGTGGGCCAAGGAAGGGTGATCAAATCCCCACCTTATTTGGTTAATGGGTTATTGTCCTTAAGATTAATTATGGAGATGTAATGCAAAGAAACAAGGTGTCCAATCAAGTTAGAAATTTTTATATTTGAGGTTACGCTATTTTAGTTAAGTGTTATGAAATATCAGTGGCTTCTTTTTTTTTTTTTTTAAAAAAATTATAGTTTTATCTTTTTATATATTTTTTTATTTTTTTTATTTATTTATTTTAGTTTTGCAAGAAAATAAATTTAAGTGATTATGTCTAAAAAGAAATAAATCACTAGGCTATAAAAAGTAGTAAATTATTCTAAGCAGAAAAATTCCTAAGTAGTAAATTAGTTATGCAAGGTAATTATGTAATTATACAAATAAGATTATCTAGCTAGAAAGCACTGAAAAAAAAAATTAAAGCGAGAGATAAAAACTGAAAAGCATTTTTAAAAAAAAAAAATTTTTTTTAATTTTTTTTTTAATTCAACCGTGCCAAGATCCTCGGCAACGGTGCCAAAATTTGATGCGTAGTCGTTGATAGCACCAAAAATAACTCTACTCACTACGTAGGTAGGATGAGTCGAGATCGTATCCTCAGGGATCTTGGACTAAGTTGAGATTGCAAAATAAAAGAAAGAAATATTATTTTTGATTTAGAAAATAAATTATCTTAAAATTGATGTAATTAGAAAATAAAGAGCTCGGGAGTTTTGAATTAATTTTGCACTAGTAGAGTTGTATCTCTTTTTTTTTTTTAATTAAATAGATGTGATTAATCTTAAGAAAAATACCTGTCTTTCCTCAGCACGCCCCGTACCCATAGATCATGGTGCGTCTCCAGAAAATACTAGGTAAACAACTCTTCTTTTCTCGGCACGTCCCGTATCCGTAGATCACGGTGCGTCTCCGAAAAGTAAAAGTTGTTCCTAATATTAATCTAACAAGAAAGCATAAATAAAAGCATATAAAAGGAAGCAAATAAAGAACTCATGATAATTTAAATAAAAAGTATAATCTTTATTGCATATAAAGAAATACAGAAAAGTTTAGAACAATAAACCATCTCTGTGTCGTTACAAAATTTTTTCTCTACTCTCGAGACTGCTAGCCTAGCTGCTCATGAAGTAGTCCCTTTCTATTCCTTTATGCAAGGCTCTAGAAGAATTTCTGGGCTCCCCTTCCAATGGGAGTACAAATGTCTTTTTATAGGTGTTAGGAGGGAGGAGTTTTACATGATTTTTCGATGTGGGACTAAAGAAAATACAAATCTTTCCTTTCAAAATATTTCTAAATATTAATTTTTTTCCTTTAATAAGCATCTGTTCGACCGCCATCAAAAATTCCTTACGAACCTGTCTGCCATGCGCCCACACCTGCGCGATGCTGCACCCGTGCCCGCGCTCACGGCCACGCCACGTCCACGCCTCATGCGTCCGTCTGCCCGTCCATGCCTCACGCGTTCCACGTCCTGCGCTGCTGCCACAATCCGTGCTTGCCCGCGTCCGCCCCGCGTCCGCATCCGTCCCACATCCGCGCGTTCACGCGCGAGCGTTCACGCGCGCCCAGAGCATTTTTTTTGTATTCACGTGAAACATTCTTTGTATATTCCAAAAAGAAACTTTTGTTTCTTCACAATGACATCTATATCCTTTTGGATTCCTTGCATAGTATCTTCATTTTCTATAATACCATATGCATCCTTCTTTTATTTTAATTTTATTTTAAATCTAAATTTCTTCAAACTTGAGTCTTTTTGATCTATGAATTGAACTCTTTGTATCGACGATCATCTTTCCTGTAAAACATAAAAAAAATATCAAATTTTTAATAAATAAAATAAATTAAATATAATTTTCTGCTTTAAATGACTTAAATTAAGTGTTTATTAGGATCCGATCACCTACATGGATGCAATGCAGAGATCCGACTCTGAGAAATGGCTAGAGGCCATGAAATCCGAAATGGAGTCCATGAAGGTCAACGATGTGTAGACATTGGTTGACCTACCCGAAGGAGTAAAACCCATAGGGTGTAAATAGGTCTTCAAGAGGAAGAGAGGCACAGACGGAAAGGTGAAAACCTATAAAGCCCGTCTGGTTGTCAAAGGATATCGTCAATGTTATGGTATAGACTATGATGAGATATTTTCTCCTGTAGCAATGCTCAAATCCATTCGGATTATGCTTGCGATAGCTGCCCATCTGGATTATGAAATCTGACAGATGGATGTGAAGACAGCTTTCCTAAACAGAGAGCTGGATGAAGAGGTGTATATGATACAATCTGAAGGATTCACATCCACAGATGAGTCTAAGGTGTGCAGGCTACAGAGGTCCATTTATGGACTTAAGCAGGCATCATGGAGTTGGAACATATATTTTGATAAGACGATCAAGACGTATGGCTTCGTTAAGAACGGAGAAGAGCCATGCATTTATAAGTGGGCTAATGATCCAGTAGTAGTATTTCTTGTATTGTATGTGGATGACATTCTCTTAATCGAGAATGATGTCCCTGCATTACAGGGAATAAAGATTTGGCCGTCATCACAGTTCTCCATGAAGGATCTGGGAGAAGCTTCCTACATCCTAAGGATGAGGATCTATAGGGATAGATCTAAAAGATTGCTTGGTTTATCTCAGTCCACGTACATTGATACTATGCTGAAGAGGTTCAACATGGAGAATTTCAAGAAAGGCTATCTTCCCATAGGCCATGAAATTTCTCTCTCGAAGAGGGATTGTCCGACAACACCTCAAGAGAGAGAGCGTATGGGTAGGATTCCATATGCTTCGGCAATAGGATCTATCATGTACGCCATGACATGTACACGACCAGATGTGGCATACTCACTAGGGGTAGTGAGTAGATACCAATCTGATCCAGGGGAGAATCACTGGAAGGTTGTTAAAACCATCCTGAAGTATTTAAGAAATGCTAAGGACCAGTGGCTTGTTTATGGTGAATCAGACTTGAGACTTATAGGGTTTATAGACTCTAGTTTCCAGTCTGATCACGATGACAGCAAAAGTGTGTCGGGATTTATTTTTACCCTTAATGGTGGGGCTATCTGTTGGAAAAATTTCAAGCAGCACACAGTGGCTGATTCAATTTGTGAGGTGGAGTATCTCGCTGCATCAGATGCTGCCAAAGAAGCGGTGTGGCTGAGAAATTTATCACCGAGCTCAGAGTAGCACCCTCCATTGTTGGTCAGTTTTGCTCTATTGTGACAGCTCTGGAGCCATTGCTCAAGCGAAGGAACCAAAGGCACACCAGCGGATGAAGCATATTCTGTGCCGCTACCATCTCATCCAAAAAATTGTGGATTGAGGTGACGTCGATCTTCAAAAGATCGACGAGAAGGAGAACCTGGCTGACCCATCACTAAAGCCATTGCGGTAAAGGAGTTCGACAACCACAAGTCGAAGATGGGTATTAGATACTGCACCAATTGGCTTTAGGCCAAGTGGGAGATTGTTGGGAATAGTGTCCCAAAGCCAATCGTTAGCCTGTTGACGGTTGTGCTTATTTTTATATTTATACATAAATTATGAATTAATAAAAATTATTTTGATATTTTTTCATTATAAAATGTTTCATCTTCTAATGAACTCCTATGTTGTGGTGAAGTCCTTAGGACTATTTAGACTCGACAAAGGAGGATTTGTCGTTTAGTCCTTAAATCTGTTCGCGACCAAATGATATGTTGTTACCAAGGATGACAACGTTTATCAAGCATAGGTCGTTGTGTGCCATATAGGTTGGTTGTTCTCTTAACCAATGAGTATGGAGACACTGGTATGGCATACAGGTGAGATGTAAGGGTACATCTGCACTGAACATGATCGACTCCGGAGCTATTTCTGCTGTCAAAATTTACTTCAATGGAATATGGGTATAAATATCCCTCCGACCTGAGACTGCCACGGTGACTTGCAAGCAACTCATGGTACTTAGGCACTGGACTACCTGAATTTTTAATTCAGTGATGGAAGGCTACTGGGTGTAGTCAAGTACTTGACTTGTCGGTGCATGTGTCAAGATGGGATTAACCACTCCAGTTAAGGAGCTGTGTACAGTCATATTTTAATTTAGCAAAACCTTGGCCAGGGTAGTCCTTGTGAGGAGTCACAGGATTGTTTAAGTTGAGCACGAATCGGATGATCTGATCAGGGTTGACAGTTTAACCCTGAGTTGTCCTAAACACAGGGGTCAAAAGGATGAATTATACAGTAACCATATTCATGTAGGTTTTGAGTGTTGTAATTGTGACTCTTCGATCTATCCGAACATCGGGTACCATTGCTAGATGGTCACTTCGATTAGTACAGGAATTAGTTCCTGTGCTACCGGCTTAGGTTCGAACCTGTGGGGTCACACACATTAGAGATTTCTATTTGATCTGATGGCTGATGTAGAATCTTACATGTTTGGGACTCAGTGATCGAGAATCAGGATTCTCTGATCATGAGTTCCACACATTATGGGTACCAGGGTCAAGAGTCCCACTGGTTGGAATTTTTCGATCAGGGTTACATATCGATGAATTCTGATGCCCGATTGCCCATCAGATTTGGACTCAATATTTATGAGAGGTTTAATTAGTGACTTGATCGCTAATTAACTCAATTTGATTGAGTAATTATTTTTGGATCAAGTCCAATTGAATTGGATTCAGTTGGGTTTGACCTGATTAGGTTAAGAGTTGACCTAATCGTCGAGATGGTTTGGTCCCTGATTTGATCAGGGGTTGGGCTTAGTCAATTCCTGATTTGATTAAGATTTTGTTGAGTCTAATTAAGCCTAATTAAGTTAGATTTAAATTAGTCTAATTGGACCTAACTTTTTTGGTTCAATTAGGTTGGTTTAAATAATGAAACCACCTTGACCCAATCTCCATGCGCCACCTCACTTCCATTGCACCCATTTGAATTCATGAGAAGGAACTTCTCATGAATTATTTCCTCATGCCAAGCCCTCTCCACATCCCACTTTAATGTGCCAAATGAATGGATAAGGATGATTGGTTGGCCATTCAAATTCAAAATAAAGTTTGAATTTGAATGGGCAATCAATCTTTGCACCTTATCCCTTTTTTTTACACCCCATTTATTACATGAGAAAAGGTTTCTTATGAAATTACTCCATGCATAATTTAAGCCATGCTTCACGCCTTTAGTAGATAAGGGATGAGTTGGTGTCCATTTGAATTCAAAATTTAATTGGAATTCAAATGTGTAATTACTCATCTTTATCCTTTCTTTTGGATAAGACTTTTGACGTTGTTATAAAAGGAGGAGAAGAGTGGGGCGTGCAAGAAGAAGATTTTTGGAGAAAAAATTTAGGGTGTGAGAAGTCTTGTGCGTGAGAAGGAAGTCCATATCCTTCCAAGAGAAAAAGAAAGAAAAGAAAGAAAAGTGGGTGCAAGGTTTTTGGTGAGTTTCCTAGAGTTTTAGCCTGGGGTTCGGGAAGTGAGAAAGTGAGCTACGAGTGTCGTGAGCCCACAAAATCTCAGAAAGATCTTCAACATCCTCTCAAGCATGTCTGTTGATGATCCAAAGCATCTAAAGAATTGACAGACATCAATCGAAGGAGTTCGATCAGCATCGGCCGTCAAAAGGGCTTTACAACGAGCTAGCACTTATGAGGAGTTGATCAGATCGGAAGCTTCATGTGGATGATCCACAGAGGCCAGACACGCTGTGTGGCTGCGTCGTGATGATCAGACTCTCCCGATGGTGATCAGATTGTGGCGATCTACTACTCGCACAAAGGTATTGTGTTCTGAACACATTACAATAAAGTGTTTATTGTTCAAATTTGAATTTCAAATTTAAATGTATGCATGCTATATATCATATTTACATCCTAGTGTCGGATAAATTCATGTTAATTAATTAGATTAATTAATATTTTTTCACTGTAAAATCATGATTTTGAAAAAGTTTTAAAATTACCATTTCACCCCTGCATTGAATTTCTCCACAAAATCATCTCAAAGAGTTGGTGTCCTGATCATAGCCCTGTGTGGATCATCGTTGGAGGGCGAATACTTGGGCGCCTGGTGAATGTTCTGCCGAAATTTGGATTAAGCGCTGCAAGTATTCTTCTATAACTTAAATTTAATCATGAATTTATGTTATATATGATTGTTAATCATCAAGAAGATGCTGATTTAAGGGTTTAATATTTAAAATTTTTTTATTAAAATTTTGACATCCATTATGTTTTCACTGTGCATGCCCACCCTGAAACCCTACAGTGGTATCAAAGCCGGCCTTATTTGGTTCAATCATATATACATAATATTTATGTGATCCATAATATGATTTATACTATAAAATAATTTATGCTTTCATATGATGATATGAAATAATGCATATATCATTCACCACTTCATCATCTTGACATAAGATTGTCCTAGTACAACGGAGTTATGCTGCAAGGTTGTCCTAGGATGATGAATATCCATATGTTACACTTGCACATGTAGAAAGTTTTAATGTTGATACATAAATAGGTATTATGTAGTTAGAATGTGCATGAGATCAAATAAAAAACCTCATTAGAAAATTATATTAAGTGGTAGTAATATGCAACTATGGGTTAACTAATTCTTGATCAATTGATCAATTGGTGTCTAGGAAAGAGCTATAGGTGATTCTTTAATTGATTGCGTTGTCTGACTTGATTAATTTATTGATATTTAAGGAAAGCAATGGGGGGACCCCCACCTTACTTACCTGGCCAATTTGATTAAGCGATCTTGATATTGAAAAATTCTAATGTTCAAAATACTATTAAGGGCCTTCCTTCTTGCTAGGTTAATGTTACATCATGAACTATGGCTAGTTTGTTATGTTAATATGAGGCTTATCATAAGGATTGATATAACATAATCTTGGTGCATAGAAGATGCTTACGGTAATTTTAAATATGCTGCTTTGTTGTGTTAACACAAGGGCAGTTATATTAGAATTTAACTGTATTGAAATGAAGGGTCTAACTTAACTAAAATATTATAGCTTGTTATGTTAACACAAGGCTAATAATATTTTAGAGGTTAAGATATAATATTGAAAATTGCATGAGATGCAATTGGAAAGAGTTTCCTACCTATGAACTCATAAGGGTTTGTTGTGTTAACATAAGATCATTATGAGGAATTAGGGTCTCAATCCCACTAAGATAAATATTAAATATATCTCGTTCATCATAGTAGAGGGTTATGATGTTCGATAAAATAGTGAGAGGCACAATTAAATCTAAAGACCTTATTTAATTGTATGAGTCAATATGAGTTGTTTGCTTATGTTATATTCTTTAATTATTATAGATTAAATTCTATAAATGGCATCTTCACTATCATTGCGAGGAATTTTAGATTCCAACAAGTTGATCGATCTCAATTATGTGGACTGATTGAGGAATTTAAAGATCGTACTCACTCAGGAGAAGCTCTCCTATATTCTTGACATCCCTGAACCACAAGAGGTTAGGGATAATGCCACAGAAGAGGAGGTATCCACATACAAGATGTGGAAGAATGACAGTTTGATTGTCAAGTACATCATACTGGCCTCTATGAGCAATGAGTTATAGAGACAGCATAAGAGCATCGATATTCAATCCATACTCCTCAATCTTAAAGAGTTGTATGGAGAACAGAGTAGAACTGCTAGATATGAGATATCTAAGCAGTTATTCCATACTAGAATGACTGAGGGATCATCTGTACAAGATCATGTCCTGAAGGTCATTGATCTAATCACTAGATTGGGTCAACTTGGTTTTGTGATGGATGGAGAATTAAGTCAGGATTTGATCTTGCAATCTCTCTCCGAGTCATTCGCTTAGTTTGTTGTGAACTATCATATGAACAAACTGAATACCTTCTTGCCTGAGCTGTTAAATATGCTTAAGACAGCTGAGAGCCATATTAAGAAAGAAAAGGCTCCACTTCTTCTTATGGGTAAAATCTCAAAGAAGAAGTCAGGTTTTAAAGGTTCAAAGAAAGCACTAAATCCTAAGGGTGGCAAGATGAAGAAGAAGGGGAAGAAAGTCTCCGGACAGGGTACCTGCTTTCACTATGGCAAGACAGGACACTAAAAAAGAAATTGCAAATTATATCTTGCAACTGTAAAGGCAGGTGCAAGCGATGCACCAAAAGGTATGTATGAGATACATACAATTTTGTCATTAAGTCCTTCCAATTCAGACTCTTGGGTATTGGATACTGCCTGCGGTTCTCATATCTGTAAGTCGTTGCAGGGGCTGCAGAACATTAGAGTGCTGAAGAAGGGTGACTTCGAGCTCTACGGTGCTGGAGGAGAGTCAATTCAAGTAGAGGCTGTAGGGACATATATGTTAAAGTTATCTTCTGAAAAGATCTTAGAGCTAGAAAAATTTTATTATATGCCTAAGATCATTAGAAATATTATTTCTGTATCGTTACTATTGCAACGAGGTTATGAAATAAATGGAAAGAGCAATAGTTGCTCAATTTCTTTTTCTAATGAAATTATTTATCGTGGTGTTATTAATAATAGTCTTCTAATTCTATCTAATGATAATATTTTTCATATTAATGAAAGTAAAAAAGCGAAAGAGAGAAGAGTTGAATAATACTTTACTTTGGCATTGTTGACTTGGTCATATAAGTGAGACAAGGATTAACAAGTTACACAAAGAAGAGTTCTTTGATCCTTATGATTATGAATCATTAGGTACTTGTGAATCTTATCTTATGAAAAAAATGACTAAGACTCCATTTAGTGGACATGAAGAAAGGACAAGTGAGTTATTAAGACCTGTACATACTGATGTATGTGGTCCTGTGACAATAGAAGCCAAAAGAGGATACTCTTATTTTATAACGTTCACTGATGATTTATCTAGGTTTGGATATATGTATCTTATGAAACACAAATCCGAAGCCTTTGATAAATTTAAAGAATATCAAAGTATGGTCGAGAAATAAATTGAAAAAAGTATTCAAATTTTTCGATCTGATCGAAGAGGAGAATACTTATCCAATGAATCTTTAGATTATCTTAAAGAAAATAGAATTCTCTCAGAATGGACCCCTCCCTATACGCCACAGCTAAATGGTGTAGCGAAAAGGAGGAATCGTACTTTATTAGATATGGTGCGGTCTATGATGTGCCTTACAGATTTGTCAATTTTTTTTTGAGGATATGCCTTAGAAACTGTTGTTTATATCCTGAATAGAGTACCTTCAAAATCTATACCAAGCACTCCATATGAGATATGGAGAGGAAAGAAGTCTAATCTTAAGTATCTTAAGATATGGGGCTGTCTAGATTATGTTAAAAAAAAATTTAGACATAAGCTGAGTGCTAGGATAGATAAATGCTTGTTTGTAGGTTATCCTAAAGAGAGTATAGAATACCTCTTTTACCATCCTACTGACCATAAGGTGTTTGTCAGTAAATATGCTATTTTTATGGAAAAAGAGTTTATCTTAGAAAGAGGCAGTGGGAAGAAAATTGAACTTAAAGAAATTCAAGACCTATAAATGCAAGCACAAGATGATCCTCAACCAAAAATATCCATTAATGAAGTACAAACATAAAGTACACCTCCTCTCCGAGGGTCGGATAGGGTGCGGAATGCACCTATCAGGTATGGGTTCGTTATTGAGAATAATGAAGCCCACATCATTGAAAATGATGAACCTTTGACCTATACGGAAGCCATCATGAGAAGGGACTCAGACAAATGGCTAGAGGCTATGAAATCCGAAATGGACTCCATGTATTCCAACCAAGTATGGACTTTGGTTGATGCACCATAGGGTGTGACCCCTGTTGGATGCAAATGGATCTATAAGAAAAAGATTGGAGCGGATGGCCAAGTTGAAACCTATAAAGCTAGATTAGTAGCTAAAGGTTTTAGACAAAAACAGGGTATTGATTATGATGAAACATTTTTACCTGTTGCCATGCTCAAATCTATACGGATTATGCTTGCAATAGCAGCATACCATAATTATGAGATTTGGCAAATGGATGTGAAGATCACCTTCCTTAATGGTTATCTTGAGGAAGAGGTTTACATGTCTTAGCCAGAAGAGTTTGTCTCAAAAAGAAGAGAAAATCAGGTATGCAAGCTTAAGAAATCTATTTATGGATTAAAATCGATCTCGAGGAGTTGAAACATCCAATTTGATGTTACAGTCAAAGAGTTTGGCTTTATCAAAAATATGGATGAACCTTGTGTATACAAGAAGACTAGTGGGAGTGCCATTGTCTTCTTAGTTTTATATGTGGATGACATACTTCTTATTGAGAATGATATCCCAATGTTACAATCGGTTAAGACATGGCTATCAAGTAAGTTTTTCATGAAGGATTTGGGTGAAGCATCCTATATACTAGGTATGAAGATCTATAGGGATAGATCTAAGAGGATGTTAGGCTTGTCCCAATCCAGGTACATAGACTTAGTGCTAAAGAGGTTTAGCATGGATGGAAGTAAAAGAGGTTATTTACCCATGAGTCAAGGCATACATCTCTCTAAAAGGATGTCTCCTAAAACACCGAAAGAGAAAAATAGAATGAATTCTATTCCTTATGCTTCGACAGTAGGGTCGATCATGTATGCTATGCTATGTACTAGGCCTGATGTTGCCTATGCCTTATGAGGAAAAATTTCAGTGCAGGGATAAAACGATAATTTTAATTTTTTTTTAAAATTATAATTTTATAATAAAAATTATTAATTAATCTAATTAATTAATATATATTAACCCTACATAAGGATCTAAATATGATATATATAGCATGCATTTAAATTTGAAATTTAAACTTCTACAGTAAATATTTTACTGTTATGTGTTCAGAACACATTACCTTTGTGCAGGTAGTCGATCGTCGCAGTTTGATCACCATCGGGATGGTCTGATCATCACAATACAGCTACATAGTATGTCTGGCCTCTATAGATCATCCACATGAAGCTCCCGATCTGATCGGCTCCTCACGAATGCTAGTTCATTGCAGAACCTTTTTGATGGCTGATGCTGATCGAACTCCTTCGATCGGTGTCTGTCGATTCCTCAGATACTCTGGATCATTAGTAGAGATAGTAGAGAGGTTGATGAAGCTCTCCCTAAAGTTTAGTGGGCTCACGACACTCGTAGCTCACCTTCTCACTTCCCGAACCCTAGGCAGAAACCTTAGGGTACTCACAGAAAATCCTGCGCCCACTTTCTTTCTTTTCTCTCAGAAGTTATTTGAACTTTGATCTCATGCACAAGGCCTTCTCACTCCACTATTTCTTTCTCAGATCAGATATTGTGCACGCCCCACCTTCTCATCTTTTTAAAAATAGTGCAAGACGCATTTTTTCAGTGTTTTTACCATGTGAGAGGATAAAGCTAGGTGGTTGCTCACTTGAATTCAAATCGAATTTGAATTCAAATGCCAACCAACCTATCCTTATCCACTTAAGGCATGAGAAGGGAGGGGCATGGGCTTCTTTGTGCATGGAGAGTATACATGAGAAACTTTTTCTTGTGTAGAAAAAGTGGCGCACAAAGGAAAGGGGTGGCGCATGGGATTTGTTGCCCATTCAAATTCAAACTTCCTTTGAATTTGAATGGCCAACTAACCTTCTTTATCCACTCTGATGGCACATACAGGTGGGGTGTGGGAAGGCTTCTGCATGGGAAAAAATTTACGAGAACTTGTTTCTCGTGAATTCGAATAGGTGCAGGTGAGGTAAGGTGGCGCAAGGAGATGAGTCAAGGTGGTTTCAAATCTAATTGAACCAACCTTATCAAAATAGGTTAGGCATAATTAGACTAAATTAAATCTAATATAATTAGGCTTAATTAAGCTCGATAAAATCTTAATCAAATCAGAAATTGACTAAGCCCAACCCCTGATCAAATCAGGGACCAAACCACCTCGGTGATTAGGTCAACTCTTAACCTAATCGGATCAAACCCAACTAAATCCAATTCAATTGAACTTGATCCAAAAATAATTACTCAATCAAATTGAGTTAATTAGTAATCAAATCATTAATTAAATCTCTCATAAATACTGAGTCCAAATTCGATGGGCAATCGAGCATCAAAGTCCATCGATATGAAACCATGATTAAAGAGTCCCAAACCAGTGGGACTCTTGACCCCGGTATCCAAAATGTGGAGAACTCATGATCAGAGAATTCTAATTCTCGATCACAGAGTCCCAGACATGTAGGACTCAGAGTCCCCAAGCATTAGGACTCTTGGTCGAAGAGTCCCAGTCCAGTGGGACTCTTCATCAGCCATCATGATCAGATAGGAACCTCTAATGTGTGTGACCCCGCGGTTCGAACCTAAGCCGGTAGCACAGGAATCAATTTTTGTACTAATCAAAGTGACCATCTAGCAATGGTACCCGACATCCGAATAGGTTGAATAGTCACAATCGTAATATTTAGAACCTATGCAAATATGGTTACTATATAATTCATTCCTTTTGACCCCTATGCATAGGATGACTCAAGGTTAAACTGTCAACCTGAATTAGATCATCCGAATCGTGCTCAACTCAAATAGTCCTGTGACTCCTCACTAGGACTACCC
The DNA here is from genome assembly GCF_000442705.2 of Elaeis guineensis. Lineage (NCBI taxonomy): Eukaryota > Viridiplantae > Streptophyta > Magnoliopsida > Arecales > Arecaceae > Elaeis > Elaeis guineensis. The sequence goes on from NC_026002.2 coordinate 87,738,252, forward strand.
TGGCCAAGATTTTGCTAAATTGAAACACGACTGTACACAGCTCCTGAACTGGAGTGGTCAATCCCATCTTGACACACGCACCGATAAGTCAAGTACTTGACTACACCCAGTAGCCTTTCGTCACTGAATTAGAAATTCAGATAGTCCAGTATCTAAGTACAGTGAGTTGCTTGCAAGTCACCGTGGCGGTCTCAGGTCAGATGGACAGTTATACCCATATCCCATCGGAGCAAATCTTGACAGCAGAAAAAGCTCCAAAGTCGGTCACGTTCAGTGCAGATGCACCCTTATATCTCACCTATATGCCATACCAGTATCTCCACACTTCTTGGTTAAGAGGACAACCAACCCATATGGCACACAACGACTTATGTTTGATAAACGTTGTTGTCCTTGGTAATAACGTATCATTTGGTCGCGAACAGGTTTAAGGACTAAATGACAAATCCTCCTTTGTCGAGTCTAAATAGTCCTAAAAACTTCACCACAATACAGGAGTTTATTAGAAGATGAAAAATTTATGATAAAAAATATCAAAATAACTTTTATTTAATTTATAATTTATATACTAATACAAGAATGAGTACAACCGTCAATAGGCTGACGATTGGCTTTGGGATACTATTTCCAACACCTTAGGCATAGTTAGTAGATTTCAGGCTGATCTAGGAGAAGATCATTGAAAAGTAGTGAAAAATATTTTTAAGTACCTAAGAAGGACTAAAAATATTTTTCTGATATATGGAAGATCTGATTTAAAACTAGAAAATTATTCTGACTCTAGTTTTCAATCAGACCCTGATGATCGCAAGTCCACTTCAGGGTATGTCTTTACTCTTAATGGTGGAGCTGTTAGTTGAAAAAATTTCAAGCAGCAGACTGTAGCTGACTCAACCACTGAGGCAGAATATATATAGCTGCAAGTGAAGCCGCCAAGGAAGCTGTCTGTATGAAGAAGTTCATCATTGAGTTGGATGTCGTTCCTGAGATTAAGAATCTAGTACCACTTTACTGTGATAATACTGGAGTAGTTGCTCAAGCAAAGGAACCAAGGTCTCATCATAAATCCAAGCACATTCTAAGACGCTTCCATCTCGTTCGTGAAATAATCGAAAGATAAGATGTTGTCATTGAACGAGTACAAACAAAGAATAACATAGTAGACCCATTCACTAAGGCTCTACCACAGCAGCAGTTCGATCGCCATCTCGATTGTATGGGGATAAAATATAAGGGCGATTGGCTTTAGTGCAAGTGGGAGATTGAAAGGAATATGCCCTACAAGTCAATCGAAATTTGTATTTTGATGAATTTTTCTTGTAATCTTTCAAACTTATGTATTGACTCTTTAAATAATAAAAGGTATTTTTCATCATATGCTGTATCTTACTTTAGTACTGATTATGATGAACTCCATAAATCAGGAAAATGAATTTAGGGTTATGATGAGATCATACTTATGAGACTTGAGACCTAAAATCCTAAAAATCTTGATTTAGAATATTCCTAGTCATAGGAGCATTGAGTAGGGGATCAATATTCCGGATAGATTAGCACTTTCTATGTATGCTTGATGGAGAGGATGGCAGATCTCATATGCCACTTGTGTGAGACACTAATACAAGGAAGTGGATACTCATTAGAGAATGAGTTCACTGAATTGATCCGACTTAAGAAACATCTTATGGAATTTACTTACCTGTCAAGAGATGTTTTCTTATAGTGGGAGTTATGCATGTAATCCTTTGACTTGAGACTACTATAGAACCTTGTATACATGAATCCATATTTTTTGGTTCATACTCATTCATGACTTAGTCATGTATGAGGTGTTCTAGATATGGTAGAATGTATATGGAGATTGTGAGTAGGTTAACATGGAATCGATCACTCCTGGTAAGAGAAAATTGCATCCTACTTGTTCTGATCGATTGATGATTCAAGAAGCCTTTGATCAAAGCAGAATAAAAATTAAAAAGAGTTTCTAATATTTTATTAATTGAATCATCATATAAGATTGAGAGAAATATGAGTATGATATTGGATTTGACATCATTCCATATCCAGAGTCATATTTGGGGTGCAGGAAGATCGCAGGATCAAATTGCACGGTAACTTTCCACTGAAGGATATTTTTGATATTTCTATAAAAAATTTTATATCTTTCAGATAGATATGATACATTGTTAGATGTCAATTTTATCTTATAGATTTGATCAAATTAAAGAATTTAATTCAATCATCAATTAGAAAGAGTTCTAATTACTGAAATCGGGTTAGCTCGATTGGATCTAGATCGGTTAGATTAAATTCTAATCAAATCAAATCGACTTAAACTCAGATCTATTGTTGGTTAGATGTAGAACCCAATGGGTTACACACAAAAGGTATTGATCATGGGTCTAATTGGATTAGATCATGTTTGCAAAATTGATATGCTAGCACATGTTGCAAAAAACTAGCTCCTTGTTTCGAATTGGGTTTAAAATTGATTTCAGATTGGACTAATTAAAGCTAAATTAATTCAAATTAATTTTAGGTTTGAGTTAGTTCAGCCCTTGGCTACATGTACCAAAACTTTGGAGCCAGGAAACCAAGTCTCCATGAGTCAAGAATTTTTCTTGTGCGTGGGTATAGTTTTTGTGTGCAGAAATAGCTTTCGCATCCCATGAGATGGGATGCCTCATCCTCAAGCTTATCCTATGTTCCATAATGAAATAAATTTTTTGGTAATTTTTAACTTTATTTTAAGCATGAGAAATTTTTCTAAAGTTAAAATCCCTTCTAGTTTAATCGTGGAAATTTATTGAAGTTGAAAATCCTGACAGCCTGATCCATGCGCCTGACCGAGAGTCCAACTTGTGAAGGACTCTAACCCATTTGTCACACCACTTCTTAATCTAAATTTTTTTTCACAACATCCTCATGTTAGTGCCTTGAGTTTTGGCCATTGGATAGAAAAAATTACATTGATGGATGGTGGAAAAAAATTATGTCATGGGAAGCTGCATGATGCATCGAAAAATCATCGAGAAAAATATTTCGAAGAGTCCTTCTGCATGAAGCATCTCTTAAATTTTTTTTCGATGATTGGCATGTGTCAAAAACTTTTAGATGGGTATGAGAATTTATCATGAGGTATGAGATTTTTTGATGGATGCGAGATGGCGCATGGAAGGGGCGCAAAAAATTCTCGAAGGCAACCCATCGCTAAGTATTTAAAGGGGGTGCACCGGGGATTGGATTCATTCAGATTTCCAATTCCTCCTTTCTTTCTAACATCCTCTCCCTATTGTCCAATTTGTCTCTTCCTTCTCTTGTTAGGATAAGTCCAAAAATAGAAAGGACAAGTCCAATTTTAGGACAAGAGTCTAGGAAGAGAATTAAGGAAGACAAGGAGAGAAGAAAGGTAGGGATAGGAAGGCTAGGAGAAGAGGAAGAGGGTCTTGAGGTCCTGGTGTTCAAAAAAATTTTTAAAGTAAGAATTTTGGAGGAGAAATCATCTCAAAGAGTTGGTGTCCTGATCATAGCCCTGTGTGGGATCAC
>NC_026002.2:87741897-87768034 GCF_000442705.2 Elaeis guineensis
AAGAGGAAGAGGGTCTTGAGGTCCTGGTGTTCAAAAAAAATTTTTAAAGTAAGAATTTTGGAGGAGAAATCATCTCAAAGAGTTGGTGTCCTGATCATAGCCCTGTGTGGATCACCGTTGGAGGGCAAACACTTGGGCGCCTGGTGGAGGTTCTGCCGAAATTTTAGATTAAGCGCTGTAGGTATTCTTCTATAACTTAAATTTAATCTGAATTTATGTTATATATGATTGTTAATCATCAAGGAGATGCTGGTTTAAGGGTTTAATATTTAGTATTTCTTTTATTAAAATTTTGAAATCCATTATGTTTTCACTGTGCATGCCCACCCAGAAATCCTACAGTGGTATCAAAGCTGGCCTTATTTGGTTCAATCATATATACATAATATTTATGTGATCCATAGTATGATTTATACTATAAAATAATTTATACTTTCATATGATGATATGAAATAATGCATATATCATTCACCACTTCATCATCTTGATATAAAGTTGTCCTAGTATAATGGGGTTATGCTGCAAGATTGTCCTAGGATGATGAATGTCCATATGTTACACTTGCACATGTAGAAAGTTTTAATGTTGATACATAAATAGGTATTATGTAGTTAGAATGTGCATGAGACCCAAATAAAAGGCCTCATTAGAAAAATATATTAAGTGGTAGTAATATGCAACTATGGGTTAACTAATTCTTGATCAATTGGTGTCTAAAAAAGTACTATAGGTGGTTCTTTAATTAGATCCATTGTCTGACCTGATCAATTTATTGGTATTTAAGGAAAGCAAAGGGGAGACCCCACCTTACTTACCTGGCCAATTTGATTAAGCGATCTTGATATTGAAAAATCCGAATGTTCAAAACACTATTAAGGGCCTTCCTTCTTGCTAGATTAATGTTACATCATGAACTATGGCTAGTTTGTAGTGTTAACATGAGGCTTGTCATAAGGATTGATATAACATAATCCTGGTGTATAGAAGATGCTTACGGCAATTTTGAATATGCTGCTTTGTTGTGTTAACACAAGGGCAGTTATATTAGAATTTGACTGTATTGAAATGAAGGATCTAACTTAACTAAAATATTATAGCTTGTTATGTTAACACAAGGCTAATAATATTTTAGAGGTCAAGATATCATATTGAAAATTGCATGAGATGCAATTGGAAAGAGTTTCCTACATATGAACTCATAAGGGTTTGTTGTGTTAACACAAGATCATCATGAGGAATTAGGATCTCAATCCCATTAAGATAAATATTAAATATGTCTCGTTCATCATAGAAGAGGGTTATGATGTTTGATAAAATAATGAAAGGCACAATTAAATCTAAAGACCTTATTTAATTGTATGAGTCAATATGAGTTGTTTGCTTATGTAATATTCTTTAATTATTGTAGATGAAATTCTACAAATGGCATCTTCACTATCATTACGAGAAATTTTAGATTCCAACAAGTTGACCGATCCCAATTATGTGGACTGATTGAGGAATTTAAAGATCGTACTCACTCAAGAGAAGCTCTCCTATATTCTTGAAATCTCTGAACCATAAGAGGTTGGGGATGATACCACAGAAGAGGAGGTATCCACATACAAGATGTGGAAGAATGACAGTTTGACTGTCAAGTGCATCATACTGGCCTCTATGAGCAATGAGTTGCAGAGACAGCATGAGAGCATGGATACTCAATCCATACTCCTCAATCTTAAAAAGTTGTATGGAGAATAGAGTAGAACTGCTAGATATGAGATATCTAAGCAGTTATTCCATACTAGAATAACTGAGAGATCATCCGTACAAGATCATGTCCTGAAGGTCATTGATCTAATCACTAGATTGGATCAACTTGGTTTTGTGATGGATGGAGAATTAAGTCAGGATTTGATCCTGCAATCTCTCCCTGAGTCATTCGCTCAGTTTGTTGTAAACTATCATATGAACAAACTAAATACCTCCTTGCCTGAGCTGTTAAATATACTTAAGACAGCTGAGAGCCATATTAAGAAAGAAAAAGCTCCACTTCTTCTTGTGGATAAAACCTCAAAGAAGAAGTCAGATTTTAAAGGTTCAAAGAAAGCACTGAATCCTAAGGATGGCAAGATGAAGAAGAAGGGGAAGAAAGTCTCCAGACAGGGTACCTGCTTTCACTGCGGCAAGACAGGACACTGAAAAAGAAATTGCAAATTATATCTTGCAACTGTAAAGGCAGATGCAAGCGATGCACCAAAAGGTATGTATGAGATACATACAATTTTATCATTAAGTTCTTCCAATTCAGACTCTTGGGTATTGGATACTGCCCGCGGTTCTCATATCTGCAAGTCATTGCAGGGGCTGCAGAATATTAGAGTGCTGAAGAAGGATGACTTCGAGCTCTACGGTGCTGGAGGTGAGTCAATCCAAGCAGAGGCTGTAGGGACATATATGTTAAAGTTATCCTCTGGAAAGATCTTAGAGCTAGAAAACTGTTATTATATGCCTAAGATCATTAGAAATATTATTTCTGTATTGTTACTATTGCAACGAGATTATGAAATAAATGGAAAGAGCAATAGTTGCTCAATTTCTTTTTCTAATGAAATTATTTGTCATGGCATTATTAATAATGGTCTTCTAATTCTATCTAATGATAATATTTTTCATATTAATGAAAGTAAAAAGCGAAAGAGAGAAGAGTTGAATAATACTTTACTTTGGCATTATCGACTTGGTCATATAAGTGAGACAAGGATTAACAAGTTATACAAAGAAGAGTTCTTTGATCCTTATGATTATGAATTATTAGGTACTTGTGAATCTTATCTTATAGAAAAAATGACTAAGACTCCATTTAGTGGATATGGAGAAAGGACAAGTGAGTTATTAGGGCTTGTACATACTGATGTATGTGGTCCTGTGATAATAGAAGCTAGAGGAGGATACTCTTATTTTATAACGTTCACTGATGATTTATCTAGGTTTGGATATGTGTATCTTATGAAATACAAATTCGAAGTCTTTGATAAATTTAAAGAGTATCAAAGTATGGTCGAGAAACAAACTGAAAAAAGTATTAAAATTTTTCGATCTGATCGAAGAAGAGAATACTTATCCAATGAATTTTTAGATCATCTTAAAGAAAATAGAACTCTCTCAGAATGGACCCCTCCCTATACGCCATAGCTAAATGGTATAGCGGAAAGGAGAAATCGTACTTTATTAGATATGGTGCGGTCCATGATGTGCCTTATAGATTTATCAATTTCTTTTTGAGGATATGCCTTAGAAACTATTATTTATATCCTGATTAGAGTACCTTCAAAATCTGTGCCAAGCACTCCATATGAGATATGGAGAGGAAAGAAGCCTAATCTTAAGTATCTTAAGATATGGGGCTGTCCAGCTTATGTTAAAAGAAATTTTGGACATAAGCTGAGTGCTAGGGCAGATAAATGCTTGTTCGTAGGTTATCTTAAAGAGAGTATAGGATACCTCTTTTACCATCCTACTGAACATAAGGTGTTTGTCAGTAAATATGCCACTTTTATGAAAAAAGAGTTTATCCTAGAAAGAGGTAGTGGGAAGAAAATTGAACTTAGAGAAATTCAAGACCTACAAATGCAAGCACAAGATGATCTTCAACCAAAAATATCCATTAATAAAGTACAAACATAAAGTACATCTCCTCTCCGAAGGTCGGATAGGGTGCGGAATGCACCTATCAGGTATGGATTCGTTATTGAGAATAATGAAGCCCACATCATTGAAAATGATGAACCTTTGACCTATACGGAAGCCATCATGAGAAGGGACTCAGACAAATGGCTAGAGGCTATGAAATTTGAAATGGACTCTATGTATTCCAACCAAGTATGGACTTTGGTTGATGCACTAGAGGGTGTGACTCCTATTGGATGCAAATGGATCTATAAGAAAAAGATTAGAGTGGATGGCCAAGTTGAAACCTATAAAGCTAGATTAGTAGCTAAAGATTTCAGATAGAAACAGGGTATTGATTATGATGAAATATTTTTACCTGTTGCCATGCTTAAATCTATACGGATTATGCTTGCAATAGCAGCATACCATAATTATGAGATTTGACAAATGGATGTGAAGACCGCCTTCCTTAATGGTTATCTTGAGGAAGAGGTTTACATGTCTCAGCCAGAAGAGTTTGTCTCAAAAGGGAGAGAAAATCAGGTATGCAAGCTTAAAAAATCTATTTATGGATTAAAACAGACCTCGAGGAGTTGGAACATCCGATTTGATGTTACAGTCAAAGAGTTTGGCTTTATCAAAAATGTGGATGAACCTTGTGTATACAAGAAGACTAGTGGGAGTGCCATTATCTTCTTAGTTTTATATGTAGATGACATACTTCTTATTGAGAATGATATCCCAATGTTACAATCGATCAAGACATGGCTATCAAGTAAGTTTTTCATGAAGGATTTGGGTGAAGCATCCTATATACTAGGTATAAAGATCTATAGGGATAGATCTAAGAGGATGTTAGGCTTGTCCCAATCCAGGTATATAGACTTAGTGCTAAAGAGGTTTAGCATGGATGGAAGTAAAAGAGGTTATTTACCCATGAGTCAAGGCATACATCTCTCTAAAAGGATGTCTCCTAAAACATCGAAAGAGAGAAATAGAATGAGTTCTATTCCCTATGCTTCGACATTAGGGTCGATCATGTATGCTATGCTATGTACTAGGCCTGATGTTGCCTATGCCTTAGGCATAGTTAGTAGATTTCAGGCTGATCTAAGAGAAGATCATTGGAAAGCAGTGAAAAATATTCTTAAGTACCTAAGAATGACTAAAGATATTTTTCTGGTATATGAAGGATCTGATTTAAAACTAGAAAGTTATTCTGACTCTAGTTTCCAATCAGACCCTGATGATAGCAAGTCCACTTCAAGGTATGTCTTTACTCTTAATGGTGGAGCTGTTGTTGGAAAAGTTTCAAGCAGCAGACTGTAGCTGACTCAACCATTGAGGTAGAATATATATAGCTGCAAGCCGCCAAAGAAGCTGTCTGGATGAAGAAGTTCATCATTGAGTTGGATGTCGTTCCTGAGATTAAGAATCCAGTACCACTTTACTGTGATAATACTGGAGCAGTTGCTCTAGCAAAGGAACCAAGGTCTCATCATAAATCCAAGCACATTCTAAGACGCTTCCATCTCCTTCATGAAATAATCGAAAGATAAGATGTTATCATTGAATGAGTACAAACAAAGAATAACATAGCAGACCCATTCACTAAGGCTCTACTACAGCAGCAGTTCGATCGCCATCTCGATTGTATGGGGATAAAATATAAGGGCGATTGATTTTAGTGCAAGTGGGAGATTGAAAGGAATATGCCCTACAAGCCAATCGAAATTTGTATTTTGATTGGTTTTTTTTGTAATCTTTCAGACTTATGTATTGACTCTTTAAATAATAAAAGATATTTTTCATCATATGCTGCATCTTACTTTAGTAATGATTATGATGAACTCCATAAATCAGAAAAATGGGTTTAGGGTTATGATGAGATCATACCTATGAGACCTGAGACCTAAAATTCTAAAAATCTTGATTTAGAATATTTCTAGTCATATGATCATTGAGTAGGAGATCAATGTTCTGGATAGATTAGCACTTTCTATGTATGCTCGATGGAGAGGGTGGCAGATCTCATATGCCACTTGTGTGAGACACTAATACAAGGAAGTGGGTGCTCATTAGAGAATGAGTTCACTGAATTGATCCGACTTAAGAAATATCATATAGAATTTACTTACCTGTCAAGAGATATTTTCTTATAGTGGGAGTTGTGCATGTAATCCTTTGACCTGAGACTACCATAGAACCTTGTATACATGAATTCATATTTTTTGGTTTATACTCATTCATGACTTAGTCATGTACGAGGTGTTCTAGATATGGTAGAATGTATATGGAGGTTGTGAGTAGGTCAACATGGAATCGATCACTCCTGGTAAGAGAAAATCGCATCCTACTTGTTCTGATTGATTGATGATTTAGAAAGCCTTTGATCAAAGCAGAATAAAAATTAGAATTTTTTTTAATATTTTATTAATTAAATCATTATATAAGATTGAGAGAAATATGAGTATGATATTGGATTTGACATCATTTCATATCCAGAGTCATATTTAGGGTGCAGGGAGATCGCAGGATCAAATTGCACGGTAACTTTCCACTGAAGGATATTTTTAGTATTTCTATTAAAAATTTTATATCTTTCAGATAGACATGATACATTGCTAGATCTCAATATTATCTTATGGGTTTGATCAAATTAAAAAATTTAATTCAATCACCAATTAGAAAGAGTTCTAATTGCTGAAATCAGGTTAGCTCGATTGGATTTAGATCGGTTAGATTAAATTCTAATCAAATAAAATCAACTTAAACTCAGACCTATTACTGGCTAGATGTGGAACCCAATGGGTCACACACAAAGGGTATTGATCAGGGGTCTAATTGGATTAGATCATGTTTGCAAAATTGACATGCTAGCACATGTTGCAAAAAACTAGCTCTTTGTTTCGATTTGAGTTTAAAATTGATTCCAGATTGGGCTAATTAAAGAAAAATTAATTCAAATTAATTTTGGGTTTGAGTTGGTTTAGCCCTTGGTTATATGTACCAAAACTTTGGAGCCAGGAAACCAAGTCTCCATGAGTCAAGAATTTTTCTTGTGTGTGGGTGCAGTTTTTGTGTGCAGAAACAACTTTCGCATCCCATGAGATGGGACACCTCATCCTTAAGCTTATCCTATGTTCCATGATGAAATAAATTTTTTAATAATTTTTAACTTTATTTTGAGCATGAAAAATTTTTTTGAAGTTAAAATTCCTTCTGGTTTAATCATGGAAATTTGTTGAAGTTGGAAATCCTGACTACCTGATCCATGCGCCTGACCAAGAGTCCAACTTGTGAAGGACTCTAACCCATTTGTCACGCTACTTCTTAAACTAAATTTTTTTCCATGACATTCTCATGTTAGTGCCTTGAGTTTAGTCCATTGGATGGATAAAATTATATTGAAGGGTGGTGGAAAAAAATTATGCCATGGGAAGCTGCGTGATGCATTGGAGAATCATCAAGAAAAATATTCTGAAGAGTCCTTCTGCATGAAGCATCTCTTGAATTTTTTTCTGATGATTGCCATGTGTCAAAAACTTTCAGATGGGTATGAGAATTTATCAGGAGGTATGAGATTTTTTGATGGATGCGAGATGGTGCGTGGAAGGGGTGCGAAAAATTCTCGAAAGCAACCCATCGCTAAGTATTTAAAGGGGGTGCGCCGGGGGATTGGATTCATTCAGATTTCTAATTCCTTCTTTCTTTCTAACATCCTCTCCCTATTATCTAATTTATCTCTTCCTTCTCTTGTTAGGACAAGTCCAAAAATAGAAAGAACAAGTCTGATTTTAGGACAAGAGTCTAGGAAGAGAATTAAGAAAAACAAGGAGAGAAGAAAGGTAGGGATAGGAAGGCTAGGAGAAGAGGAAGAGGGTCTTGAGGTCCTGGTGTTCAAGAAAATTCTCAGAGTGAGAATTTTGAAAGAAAAATCATCTCAAAGAGTTGGTCTCCTGATCATAGCCCTGTGTGGATCACCGTTGGAGGGTGAATACTTGGGCACCTGATGGAGGTTCTGCCAAAATTTGGATTAAGCACTGCAGGTATTCTTCTATAACTTAAATTTAATCTTAAATTTATGTTATATATGATTGTTAATCATCAAAAAGATACTGATTTAAGAGTTTAATATTTAAGATTTTTTTATTAAAATTTTAAAATCCATTATATTTTCACTGTGCATGCCCACCCTGAAACCCTACAGGGTCGACTCATAGGGTCGACCTCTGTGGTGCAGAATAGAAAGTCATTATTCTATATCTTTGACTTGCACAGCAATAGAGGTCGACTTATAAGGTCATCCCCTTTAGATTTATCAGTCAAAAATAGCATGCCATTCAGCCCTTTTGACAGGGATCGACCCTAGGGGTCGACCCTTTTCTTTAAACTTGATTTTCTCTCAAAATATACATCCAAAAAATATAAAATTATCTTCAATAGATCATAAATCTTCTGTTCTTGCTCTTGAGGCTTTCAAATCAAAACTTAATAAAATTATGATTTTACCTCTGAAATACAATAAATCTTTTTTCAAGTCAAAATCATTAGTAACTTCTTTAAATATTTTATAATCATCAAAATCAATTCATGGAGCAACACCTGCGAACCATGTGCCAGATTGTATTTGGAGATGTCATTATATCTAATAAGCTGAAGAAAGATTTGTTTTATTAGATATTTGTTGGCCGAATGGAAAAGGGAGGAAAAGAAATCGGATGAGTAGGCCGTAGGTGTGCTTGCTGCTGCTGCATGGTATGGATAACATCATCTTATTTGATACTTAGATGCCATCGAGTTTGTAGTTCAAACTTGAGGGATGATTTGCTTGCACGCTACCAGGTAGGAGAAGGTTTTATGAGTGCAAAAGAAGCTTTACAAAAAATGTTTCTATAAAAGAGTGTGTTCCATATTGTCTAGGAGAATATTATTCTTCAGACATTGGCATAAAGCATTTCCAGACAAAATCAAAATTTGTTATGAGTACCATTCGCCAAACCAGCAATGAAGATTTTTTGGATTAGGAATTTATCTGGGCTTTTCATCAAATCAGTTGTGGTTCATTGCTCTGGATGTCAGATTGGAGCATCAGCTATAAAGCAAGTTGAGGGCTAACAATATTAGTAGGGCTGTGACTCTACTAGAAATTCTTTGTGCTCCGTGAGCAATGCAGAAAATCCGATATAGAGTACATTACTTTATATGATTAGTCCAAGTAGCCACCATTTTTTAACATATATTTAATACCTGCAGTTTTACTTTCTTATTTAAAAATTTTGAATGACAAAAATATCTCTACTTTTTAAAAAAAATTATGATATTTTATGTCCATATTATGACATCCTATGTGCATTATTATGACATCCTATGTGCATGAAGTCATAATTTTGACACAAGATGTCATAATATGCCACAGAATATCATAGTTTTCTCTAAAGAGCAAGAATATTTTCATCATTCAAAATTTTTAAATGAAAAAGTAAAACTGCAGGCATTAGATACTCATTTGAAAGTAGTTGAACAAAAATATTCCTTTTATATTATGACATCCTGGGCTATATTATGATATTCTGGATCATTTTATGACATCCTGCATACAGGAAGTCATAATATAACATAGGATGTCATAATATATCATAAGATATCATAATTTTTTAGGCAATATTATGACATCCTGCATGCGAGAAATCATAATATGCTACAAGATATTATAATTTTTTCAAAGAGCAGGAGTATTTTTGTCATTCAAAATTTTTATATAAAAAAATAAAACTATAAATATTAAATATGTATTAAAAAATGATGGCTACATAGATCAATCATATAAAATGATATGCTCCACTTGGATTTTCTACACCGTCCATAGTGCACAAAGAATTTTTCATGACTCAAATCAGCAAATCTAACATACGAAAAAGCTAGGCTCATTAAAATTTCTAGCTTGGGCTTGAATGTCAAGTTCCAAACCTGAGCCCATATATATACATTATTAATTTTATTTATATATCATTTAATTTCTAAGTTTTTAATATGATAAACTTGGTTTTATAATTTAGAAGGATATAAAGAATAAAAAAATAATAACATGTTAGAACATATTTGGGTGTTAATGCCCAGCGCAGTTTAAAGTGCATCTTTTCACATCTGTGGTTTATTGAATTGAGAAGTGAATTCCTCGATTCATCACTTTTAGGAGGAGATTTTAACATTGGAAAGGATATAAAGTGTTGTAGAGGAAACTTGCCACTTGACCTCAATCTTTCCTCCTTCAGGTTGTGATCGAACATTCATCTTGTGTCCGATATTGATGACTTTTTAGAAAGCCAAAGGACCTCTTTGGGCATCGAAACAGAATATTAGACAATAGAACTATTCTATCAAAATAATTCCTCAACAATTACTGTCACCTGATCTCAAGGTCATAAGGATGCCGACCCTAAGGTTAGAACCATGTCGATGACAATGAACAAAGCCCTAGGCCGATTGGCTATTACAGAAATAAAGATCACCTCGAAGAAGATTTCCAAAATTCTGGATAATTTCCTCTAATGAAGGGCATGTGAGATAATATCATGGAGTTAACACTATAGTCCACTATCTACAATCCTTGCTATTGTGGGCATTGATTCTCTACTTTTATTACTGAATTTAAAGATAACACATTACTACCTCCTCTATATAAAGGAGGGCACGGGGACTCTCAAATAAGTTTTTTTATAGAAAAATAGATCTATTCTCTCTCTTTCAAGTTATTTCCTCTATTGTTCTCAAGTTCCGACTGATTTAAGCATTAGAGAGTCCCCTATCAGAAAGCCTTTGATGAGAGTAGACTTTCTTTTTAGATTTTCTAAGGAGATTCAATCCTTAAATAGATGCCAACTCTAGATCGATAGGAGACTGACCCTGGCTCAGAGCCTTGCAGTAATAGATTGGTGTGAGAGGAAGAGCATTGCCCTTGTTGAAAAGGAAAGAGAAAATGATAAGGATGATAGTGCACAATAACTCTGCCACTTTATGCTGCCAGTCATCCATCATAGTAGAGCCTGCACAACCCCCACTCATGGCAAACCCACGATAGTTTGATGCCCTGATCTAATAGGTCTAGACATTAACCATCACTATGTAGTAATTACAGTAGACGACAGAGTGACAACACTTTTAGAAGCCCATTCATCAAGCGACTCCTCAGCACAATTACTGGTCTCGCTCGAGAGTCCAAGGCCAGCCCCTCGATACACACATCATTTTGCTTCTATCATCTGATGATCTCCTTCCTGTCAGAGCCCAAGGAGAGAGGATCGATGTTAGTGTTATCCTGTGTTCTCCAGTGGAGATTCAACCCTAGACTACTCTTCACATCTCAGGAGATCTCACTGAGAGGATGATCTCAAACAAAAAGTTCGAGAGATAGAACATCACCTTAGACAGGTGCAAAATGGGAGCTAGAGGCAGGATGATGGCTTCAGCTTCAACTCGTGTCCTCCCTTCTCATGGATAATACTGAAGGAATCGATTCCAAGTTGATTCAGGATGCCTTAAATAGAGCCATATGATGGCTCGTCGGATCCCCTTGACCACTTGGAGGGTCATAAGGCCTTCATGATGCTCCAAGACATCTCTAACGCCCTCCTCTACCTCATGGTCCCAGATACTCTTCAAAATTTGGCATGGGTATGGTACTTTGGAGTGCAATCGAAGTCCATCTACTCATTTGAGCAGCTCAAAAAAGAGTTCCTTGCTCACTTGGATGACAACTGAGCACAATAGAAGAACATGTTAGATATATGTCCTAGAAGTCAATCAGACTGACACATTAATTTTTTTTAAGATATAATTTCATATTTGATCTAATTATTTAGGATAGTTAGTTACCATTCATATAGTGTATATATCTATGAATCGTTCAGTGTTAATAAGATAATGACACGTATTCTTAAGAGTTGAGAATTTGAGGTATGTATGGTTGATGGTTAATTTTTAAATTACTCCTGATCGATGGATCATCATAGAGATGGTAATTGATCTGATAAACTTGGTGCATGGATTGCTTTATTTTGGATAGATGAGTCTCAAGTCTATAGTATGAAAATACTGAAGTAAGAGTATAAGTATTTGTTAGAGAATAAAAGTACTGAATATGACTAATATGAGAAGTCATTTGGATGTCTATTCACTTATCAGTGACTTTTTCGATACTATAGTAGTATGAATAGTTTTTTGACCTGTGGTGTCTCGGCTGTTCACAATAAAGTTACTATAGTTTGACTACACCATAACTCAATTCTTAGTCATACAAAGTCTTGAGATGTATGTTAGCTATAGTGGATTCATTGTAGGTATAGGATGTGCACCTAGATGAGATTTATAGATCTTAGTAGAAAAGGAGAAGTCTAATGTAATTTAAGAGACTGAGTTTAGAAGACCATGGCTAGGACAGAGTGAATGATGAAAAAATATTTTCATAGATTTTACATAAGAACTCTAAGTCGAATAAATCTTATATATGACAGACGATGAGATTTGATAAATTTTTCATAACTTCCATCTTATCGGGACTTACGATAGAAGAACTGAATCATACGATAACTATACTTAGAGATTTATTACTTTCATTCTGCTGGATTGCCACTATATACTGCTGGACATTATTGATGGATTATGGGACCCATAAAAATTATTTTAATAATCAATAATTCTCAATTGATGAGTCAATTTCAATCCATTGAAAAAAATTTCAATAATATATTGATAGAGATCAAAATATATCTTACTACTAGACAAAATAGAACCTACGGGATCATACACAAAAGAGATCCTGACTGATCGGATTATTGAATTATGATTTTGAATCATAAAAGAATTCAATTATCAATATGATTGATGATTGGACTTGTTGGTGCAAAAATCCGCTTACGCCGGAGAAGCTGGAGTCGCGGTCACCGTCGGGACCTGCAAAAGAAGTCTAAACCGAAGGTGGGGTTGCTCCGGTAAGACCCTCCGACGCTCAAGTCAGTTCTCTGCCTCAACAAGAATGGAGTGCTCGAACGGAAATTTTAGCAGAGTTTCTAGGTAGAAACCAGAGCTTATCGAATAACGTATCTGGGGTTCCCCTTTTATAGACGGAGGGGGCAACAAATTGATAGCGACGCCTGTAACCGTCTGGTAGTGGGCCATCTAGAGTCAGGAGGAATTTATTATGGAGGATAGTGGAGTGGGATCGTGGCTATCGCCGTGGCTCGCCACGTGGAATCAGTTACGGGGAGTGGAGCGGTGTCCGCTGTCGTGACTCGTCAGGGAGTGGAGCAGAATCATGGCCGTTAATATGGCCTGCCAGGGAGTAATGGAGCTGCGTAGGGTCCGTCGCAGGGAGTGGAGCAGTGTTGTCCGTTACTGTGGCCTGCCAAGGAGTAATGGAGCTGCGTAGGGTCCGCCGTAGGGAGTGGAGCAGTGTTATCCGTTATTGTGGCCTGCCAGGGAGTAATGGAGCTGCGTAGGATCCGCCGTAGGGAGTGGAGCAGTGTTGTCCATTACTGTGGCCTGCCAGGGGGTCCAGACTTGTCGGTCGAAGTTTGGTTGGAGTCGGTAGTGAGGTCTGGTACTCGTAGGAGTTTGGGCGAGGTCTTCCCGCAGTCGGAATAGAAGATGGAGTCTGGCTTCCGTAGGAGTCCGGACGAAGTCTACTTGCAGTTGGGGTCGTGGGTGGAGTCCGACTCCCGTAGGAGTCTGGACGAAGTCTGTCTGCAGTCGTTGGAGTCGAGGATGGAGCCCGGCTCCCGTAGGAATCCGGGCGGAGTCTTCCTGCAATTAAAATCAAAGGTGATGTCTGGCTCCCGTAGGAGTCCGGACAAGGCTTACCAGCAGTTGAAGTTGAGGACGGAGCCTGGCTTCCGTAGGAGTCTGGGTGGAGTCTACTTGCGGTTGAAGTCATGGGCGGAGTCCGACTCCCGTAGGAGTCCGGATGAAGTCTGTCTGCAGCCATTGGAGTCGAGGATGGAGCCCGGCTCCCGTAGGAATCCGGGCAGAGTCTTCCTGCAATTAAAATCAAAGGTGAAGTCCGGCCCCCGTAGGAGTCCGGACAAGGCTTACCAGTAGTTGAAGTTGAGGACGGAGCCCGACTCCCATAGGAGTCCGAGCGGAGTCTACTTGTGGTTGAAGTCGTGGGCAGAGTCTGACTCCCGTAGGAGTTCGGACGAAGTCTGTCTGCAGCCATTGGAGTCGAGGACAGAGCTCGGCTCCCATAGGAATCCGGGCGGAGTCTTCCTGTAATTAAAATCAAAGGTGAAGTTCGGCGTCCGTAGGAGTCCGGACAAGGCTTACCAGCAGTTGAAGTTGAGGATGGAGCCCGGCTCCCGTTGGAGTCCGGGCGGAGTCTACTTGTGGTTGAAGTCGTGGGTGGAGTCTGACTCCCATAGGAGTCCGAACGAAGTCTGTCTGCAGCCATTGGAGTCGAGGATGGAGCCCGGCTCCCGTAGGAATCCGGGCGGAGTCTTCCTACAATTAAAATCAAAGGCGAAGTCCGGTCTTCATAGGAATCCGGACAAGGCTTACCAGCAGTTGAAGTTGAGGACGGAGCCCGGCTCCTGTAGGAGTCCGGGCGGAGTCTACTTGTGGTTGAAGTCGTGGGCAGAGTCCGGCTCCCGTAGGAGTCCGGACGAAGTCTGTCTGCAGCCGTTGGAGTCGAGGACAGAGCCTGGCTCCTGTAGGAATCCAGGCGGAGTCTTCCTGCAATTAAAATCAAAGGCGAACTCCGACCCCCGTAGGAGTCCGGACAAGGCTTACCAGCAGTTGAAGTTGAGGACGGAGCCCGACTCCCATAGGAGTCTGGGTGGAGTCTACTTGTGGTTGAAGTCGTGGGCGGAGTCCAGCTCCCGTAGGAGTCCGGACGAAGTCTGTCTACAGCCATTGGAGTCGAGGATGGAGCTCGGCTCCCGTAGGAATCCGGGTGGAGTCTTCCTGCAATTAAAATCAAAGGCGAAGTCCGACCCCCGTAGGAGTCCGGACAAGGCTTACCAGCAGTTGAAGTTGAGGACGGAGCCCAGCTTCCGTAGGAGTCCGGGCGGAGTCTACTTGCGTTTGAAGTCGTGGGCGGAGTCCGGCTCCCATAGGAGTCCGGACGAAGTCTGTCTGCAGCCGTTGGAGTCGAGGACGGAGCCCGGCTCCCATAGGAATCCGGGCGGAGCGATGGGAGTTCACCAACAGCAGTCGAAATTCGGAAGAGACTTGCGAGGGTCAATCCCGTCAAGAACTTCGACCGAGGGTATTTTATACCCAACACCAGTCTCCCTACTTTCGAGTTTGAATTTTGAATGAAGGAAGTATAGAGAGGTCGTCACAGTCGAAGTTCTCCCCCTGATGCCCGCGCGCAACCGTCCTCAGATATGTTGGCATTTAATGCGCGCATGCCGGAGCCCTTTTTCTGATTAGGGCGACCCGAAGAGTCTTTTTGAAACTCCCACCAGGACGTGATCCCAAGCATCGTGCCATGAAAGTTTGCGAACAGTCAACCCCAGGTAGCGGCGAATGGGACACGCGGGACACGTGGTGAGCACCGGTTGGCCTAGGGACACTCACCACCATAATCGCGCTAGGCTCCGTTGCCTATTTAAACCCTCCACCCTTCCTTGGGGGGCTTCACTTTGCCTGAGGGACGACATCTTGACATCTTCCTTTCGCCAGAGTGCTTAGCCACTCAGCCACTCCATCGGTGCCCCTTCCGACTCCGAGCATCCTTTGCACCGGTTTTTGCCATCTTCATCGGCTCTCCACCATTTCCAGTCCCTCGATTCTCTTTAAGGGGTGCCCCCGCCAGGACCTCCACCCTGGAGGCCAATCTCAAGAGGATGCCACGATCTTGGAAGGGTGCAAGGAGGAGAACAGCAGTCTGCGAGTCCTCCGGTCGTGCCACTGTGGGTTCCCGTCACTTTGAAGGGGGCTCAAGGGAGAATCCTTTCAACAACAGGGGTTTAATAATGGGGACAACCAGTGAAAGCGTTTCGCCCGAAAATTTTGGAGTAGCTGATCGGGGCGATGCCGGTCAAGGGGGCAGAGTCGTCGTCACAAGCCGTGGCGGGATCCTTGATGTCGTCGGAGCCGAGGGGCCAGAAGCGGTCGGCACCGACGGTGGGGCAGCAAAACTTGTTGCGGGGACGGTGGAAGTAGCGCATGCTGACCTTGCCGGAACACCTAGGACGGCGGTTGTCATGGGGCATTCGGTGATGGCGCATATCTTCGACGCCATCGCTGTCCCCGGGATAACCCCGGTTCTTCTTGAAACAGGTCGTCGTCGCCGCTGCCGTTGCCTTTGCTGCCTCCTGAACTCTACCCCATTCTTTTCCCCCTAGGGTTGGGATTCCAGAGATGGAGTGGGAGAAAGCCGAGCATGCTTATCACATGCACTGGAAAATACGGTTGGACAGAACTGGGAAGAGAAGTTTATAGCCTGAAGTGGCCTCCGGTGTATCTCTTCCAAGTCGTGTATCCGAGCCTTGTAATAGTGTATTCTTTTCTGGCCCTCCGGGTCTTGTAACGTACATCTTGTTGATTGAAAAATGAGAAGGAGATTTTATTACCTCATCCGCACTTTGCGTCGAATTGTTGTCTGCCGAACTTCTTTTCTTTGCCATTGTCGTTCGGAGGTACCCGGTTGCTATCGTATCGATCCATCTTTTTCGTCCGTGGCCGCAGAGTCGTCTGGGGCCATTCGGGTTTGGTGCCCCCATCAGGGCTCGAGCTCGGAGGTCTGAGCTTCTGTCACCCTGAGGAAGTTGTCTTACCTTGGGCTTGTGTTGAAAGCTTCCTTGAAAGCTGAGGTTCTTGATGAGAGCCCCAATCCTTGCCGAGACAGGGTTATCTGCATCTTGGACGCTGTTTGTTTTCCATTCATCGCTGACGCGATCCATCACCTTTCTTTTTCTTTTTCGCTTGAAATTTTTCCTCCGCTCTTGGTGAGGCTACGGGAGTTCGGCTCCCATAAGCGAAGTCGGGGCGAAGTCCAGCTCCCGTGGGAGCTCGGACGGAGTCTTCCTGCAGTTGGGGCAGGAGGCAGAGTCTGGTCCCCGTGGGAGTCCGGACGAAGCTTGTAAGTGAAGTCGCGGGCAGAGCTCGGCTCCCGTAGGAGTCCGGGCGGAGCCCTTCAGCAGTTGAGGTTGGGAACAAAGTTCGGCTGCCGTAGGAGTCCGGGCGGAGTCCACCTGCAGTCAAGGTTAGGGATAAAGTCCGGCTCCCGTAGGAGTCTGGATGGAATTTTATTGCGAGAGGGCAGTTGGAGAAAGTCCCCCCCTTTTTCTCTTCTGGTCTTTGAACGATCAAACTTTTAATTGATGCCGAGACGAGGTTCTTCCACCATTCCTGTCGTAACAGGTTTCAGCTCTAGTTAGGACGAGGTCCTCCTCTTGTTTCTAACGCAGCCGTGGGCGTACATATGGGCGTTGCTGGGCCCTTCCCACCTTCCGGCCTAAAGAGAGCCGGGCCTTCGACTTTGCTCGAGTTAGGGCGAGGTTCTCCTTCTGTCCCTAACAAGGCTGTGGGGGCGCATATGGGCATTGCAGGGCCTCTCCCTCCATCCGGCCTAAAGGAAACTGGGCCTTCGACTTTGCTCAAGTTAGGGCGAGGTTCTCCTCCTATCCCTAACAGGACTGTGGGGGCGCATATGGGCGTTGCAGGGCCTCTCCCCTCATCCGGTCTAAAGAGAACCGGGCCTTCGACTTTGCTCAAGTTAGGGCGAGGTTCTCCTTCTGTCCCTAATAGGGCTGTGGGGGCGCATTTGGGCGTTGCAGGGCCTCTCTCCCCATCCGGTCTAAAGGAAACCGGGCCTTCGACTTTGCTCAAGTTAGGGCGAGATTCTCCTCCTGTCCCTAACAGGGCTGTGGGGGCGCATATGGGCGTTGCAGGGCCTCTCCCCCCATCCGGTCTAAAGGGAACCGGGCCTTCAATTTTGTCGAGACGAGGTTCCCCTCTCGCTTCTGATACAATTTGTTTGGATTGTCCTGTAGATGTAGGATAGTGCCAAAGACATGCAGATATACAACTTTTAATTAAAATGAAGTTATTGGTAGTACATCCGTAAGTTTTTCGAGCTCCATGGTCGTGGGAGGTCGGCCCCTTCGAGCTCCTTAAGATAATAAGTTCCGGGCCGGACTACTTCTTTGACCTCATACGGGCCTTCCCAGTTTGGGGCGAGTTTCTCTCGATCCTGAGGTTGCGAGACAGCGGCTCGTCGAAGCACTAGATCTCCTGCTCTAAAGACTTTGTTCTTGACCCGGGCATTATAATACCGAGCGACTTTCTGTCTGTAGGCTGCCATTCGAACCTGAGCTATCTCCCATCTTTCTTCTAGCAGGTCGAGGTTGGCTTTAAGACTTTACAAATTTTGATGTTCATCGAATGCCACGACTCGCGCTGACGGGAGTTTAAGCTCAATTGGGATGACGGCCTCCGTACCGAAGGTCAAAGCAAAGGGGGTCTCCCCTGTGGGCAACCTCTGGGTAGTTCGATACGCCCACAACACATGATAAAGTTCGTCCGCCCAAGTTTCCTTCGCTTTTTCGAGCCTTGTCTTAATCCCCTGCAAAAGGGTTCTGTTAGTCACCTCAGCTTCGTCGTTCGCCTGAGGATGGGCTACCGATGTGAAGTTGTGGGAGATGTTTAGATCTTCATAGAATTCGATAAATTTTGCTCCCGCGAATTGCCGTCCATTATCAGTGATTAGGGTCCTAGGCAGACCGAACCTACACACGATCGACTTCCAGACGAAATCTTGCACTTTTGCTTCTGTGATTTTTGCTAGTGGTTCGGCTTCAACCCATTTGGTGAAATAGTCGATCGCTACAAGGAGAAACTTCCTCTGCCCAGATGCCATGGGAAAGGGGCCAAGGATGTCCATCCCCTATTGCGCAAAAGGCCATGGGGCACTCAAAGGTGTGAGCTCGGTGGTGGGCTGTCTTTGGACGTTAGTATATCTCTGGCATCGATCACACTTTCTGACATATTCGATCGAATCATGATGCATTGTCGGCCAGTAATATCCTTGGCGGAGCAACTTGTGGGATAAAGATTGAGCCTCCAAATGGTTTTCGCAGATTCCTTCATGCACTTCCCACAAGGCGTAGTCAGCTTCTGAAGGCCGGAGACATTTTAAGAGGGGCAAGGAGTATGATCTCTTGTACAATTTGCCCTCATAAAGGATGTATCGGGAGGCTTGGTTTTGGAGCTTCCGAGCTTCTTTCGCATCCTGGGGGAGAACTCCATCTCTGAGATAGATTATCAGTGGATCGACCCAGCTGGGCTCGTGGTCAATTTTCATCACAGGCCGCGACTCTTCTGTACTCGGGTGCTTTAGAACTTCAAAGAGAATGCCTTTGGGCAGTTCGGCCAGAGCCAGCATTGCCAGCTTGGAGAGAAGGTCAGCCCTGGTATTTTCCAACCTTAGGATCTGTCTGATGTTGAAGCTGCTAAAGGCGGAGATGAGCTCCTTTACCCTTTCAAGGTATTTGGCCATACTGTCCTCCCGCGCTTCGTAACTTTCGCTGACTTGTCCCACTACTAGTTGAGAGTCGCTGTGGACCCGGAGCTGATCTATTCCCAGCTCTTTGGCGATCCTTAGTCCTGCGATCAGAGCTTCATATTTCGCTCCATTGTTTGTTGCGGAAAACTCAAAATGCAAAGCATACTCCACGACGATTCCCTCCAGACTGATCAAGATCAGGCCTGCACCTGCGCCTGACATGTTGGAAGACCCATCCACATAGAGGGCCCAAAAATGATCAGAGGGATCTGCTTCTTCTTTGGGGGAGTTCGGTCGGGACTTCAGGTCGTCAATTTTATTTTGTTCAGGTTCAGCCTCCTCTAGGATAGTACACTCCATTATGAAATCTGCCAGTATTTGGGCCTTCACTGCTGGCCTGGGTCGATAGTTGATGTCGAATTCTGTGAGCTCGATCACCCACTTTGCCATCCTCCCAGAGGCGTCCGCCCGGTGCAAAATCACTTTGATCGGTTGATCGGTGAGTAGCGTCACGGTGTGCCCTTGAAAGTAGTGCCGGAGCCTTCGGGCTGCAATCAACAAGGCATAAGTCAGTTTTTCTAATTTGGTGTACCTGGTCTCGACGTCCCTCAACGCGCGGATGACGTAGTAGATTGGCTGTTGGACTTTCGCTTCTTCTTTGACAAGGACGGTCGCGAGAGCCATGGGAGAGACCGCCAGGTATAAAAATAGTTCCTCCCCAGGCTCCGGCTTTGCCAACAGCGGGGGTGAGCCGAGGTAGCTCTTTTGTTCTTTGAACATCTGTTGGCACTCAGAGGTCCAACAGAAGTTCTTCGGTTGCTTGAGGGTTTGAAAGAAGGGTAAGCACCGTTCGGCCGACCTTGCGATGAAGTGATTCAAGGCCGCTATCCTCCCCATGAGGCACTGAACCTCTTTTATCGACTTTGGGGTGGCCATCGCCTGGATGGCGTGAATTTTCTCTAGATTGGCCTCGATCCCGCACCCCGAACCATGAAGCCCAGGAACTTTCCCGAGGTTACTCCAAAAGCGTATTTAGTTGGGTTCAACTTCATTCTATATTTTCGAAGAGCGTCGAAGGTCTCCTCGAGGTCGGCGACGTGATCTCTGGAAGATTTGCTGTTTACGAGCATATCGTCCACATAGACCTCCATGTTACGGCCGATCTGCTCCTTGAAGATTTTGTTCACCAACCGTTGGTAGGTTGCGCCCGCATTTTTGAGGCTGAAAGGCATGACCCTGTAACAGTAAAGGCCACGATTAGTGATAAAAGCTATCTTTTCTTCATCTTCTGGCGTCATTCTAATTTGATTATAGTCGGAGAACGCATCCATGAAGGTGAGGAGCTCATGGCCCGAGGTCGTGTCCACCAGTTGATCGATTCTGGGAAGGGGGTAGCTGTCCTTTGGACAGGCCTTATTCAGCTTTTTGAAGTCTATGCACATCCTCCACTTGCCGTTTGCTTTTTTGACTAGGACAACGTTGGAAATTCAATCAGGATAATTGACTTCCTTAATGAATCCGGCTTTAAGGAGCTTGTCCACTTCCTCGGCTATCGCCTTCTGCCTCTCCGGTGCATGACCTCGGATTTTTTCTTTCATCGATCGATGCTTTGGATCGACGGCCAGGCGATGCTCCATGACTTTCGTGTCAATCCCTGGCATGTCTGCTGAAACTCAAGCGAAAACGTCTGCATTTCTTTGTAGAAAATCAATGAGACGCGTCTGCACCTCCTTCCCCAGGTTGGAGCCGATCATCGCTACATGCTCCGCGTTCCCGTCATTCAAAGAGATTGGTACCAGATCTTCAATTGGGGTGCCCCTCTCTTCGGTGAGGTCATCGCGAGCATCCAGTCCATCGACGGGACAGGGGTCAGATTGGTCGCTTCTTTGCAAGGCTATGTTGTAGCAGTGCCTGGCCAGGGCTTGGTCTCCCCGGACCTCTTCGATCCCCTGGTTGGTGGAGAATTTTAACTTCAAATGGTAGGTTGATACGACGGCTCGGAGAGCATTAAGGCCAGGTCAGCCGAGGATTGCATTGTAGGCTGACGGCGCCTTCACCACCAAAAAATTCACCAGAGCCCTGGATTGCCTTGGATATCGACCTGCGGCCACAGTCAAAGTTATTATTCCTTCCATCGGAACAGCATCGCCAGTAAACCCTACCAGAGGAGAGCTAATCGGTCTCAAATGGCTGTCAAGGATGGACATTCTTGAAAAGACATCGTAGAACAAGATGTCGGCCGAGCTTCCATTGTCGACAAGAATGCGACGGACGTCGTAATTTGCTATATTCATGAAAACTACGACCGCGTCGTTACGAGGGAATTGGACTCCCTGAGCATCTTCTTCAGTAAAGGTTATGGGCTCTTCAATCTTTTGCCGCTTGGGGGTATGGCCGGTACGTTGGTTGCTTCCTGTCAGGATCCTCCCGAGATGGTGTTGGCAAAATATTGGGAAATGTGTCCCAAAAAGCCAATCGTCAAGCTGTTGACGGTTGAGCAACCAAGTATTGTAATTGATTTGTTAATAAATATATTTGGCATTTTCATCATAAGTTTTCATCTTCTAATGAACTCCGTTGTTATGATGAAGTCCTTAGGACTATTTAAGTTCAATAAAGAGAGGATTTATCGATTAGTCTTTAAAACTGTTCACGACCAAATGATAAGCTGTTAATAAGGACGACAGCTTCTATCGAGCATAGATCGTTGTAGGCCATATGGGTTGGTTGTCCTCTTAACCAAGGAGTGTGAAGACACTGGTATGACATACAGGTGAGATGTAAGGGTACATCATTATTGAACGTGACCAACTCCAGAGTATTCTGCTGTCGAGAATGTCTCTGATGGGATATAGGTATAAGTGTCCCTTAGACCTGAGATCGCCTCAGTGACTTGCAAGCAACTCACTGTGCTTTGGTACTGGACTAACTGAATTTCTAATTCAGGGACGGAAGGCTTCTGGGCACAGTCAAGTACTTGCGAAGTCAGAGTGTGATCGAGATGGGATTGACCACTCCAAGAGTTGGAGAAGAATGAGTCACTGTATTTCAATTTAGCAAAATCTTGGCCAGGGTAATCCATCAGATGGATTTGATATTTTAAAATACAATATGGACAACCTGATCAGAGTTGACAGTTGAACTCTGGGGTGTCCTATGATCATTTTGGTCAAGGGGATGAATTATATGAAAACTATATCCGCATGGGTTCTAAGGATGTTGTTCTACACATTCGACCTATCCGGTCGTCGGGTATCATTGCTAGATGGTCACTTTGATTGGTACAAAAATTTATTCTTGTACTACCGACTTAGGTTCAGACCTATGAGGTCACACACATTAGAGTTCATGATCCGATCGGATGGTTGATCAACGATTAAGAATCGTTCTAGGGTTAAATGATCAATACGATTGACATTTAACCCAGTGCAAGTATTGCAGGAGGATCGATTAGCAATTCGATTGCTAATTGGCTTAACTTGATTAAGCCAATGGACTGAGATTAAGTCTAATTAAATATAATTTAATTAGATTTATTTTGGGCTTGATTGGATCAAGTCCAATTGGTTTATTGGATAAGCCAAGTGCAAGAAAAAACTAGTCCTAGTTCAACTAGGACTTGGGTCAATCTAATTTCTAATTTAATTAGAAAATTAAATCAGATTTAAATCTAATTTAATCTGATTAAATTAGGTTCTTAATTAGGTTAAGACCTATTTTAATTAGGTTGATCTAATTTTGGTTTGATTTGATTTGGGAAACCAAATTAAAACAAGACATAAGATAGAATCCTAGTAAGACTAGGATTCCACCTTGCGCCACATAAGCCTTCCCCACGCCCTCTCTCTTATTCAACGCCAATCTCCACTTATTTTGTGTGACAAAAGCCCTCTCCCAGGTCTCTCGCACGTTCACAAAAGGTTTTCTCTCTTCTTTCTTACATGGAAGGTGGTTTGGATCAAATCAAAAAGGAATAAGTTTGGATTTTGAATTCTATGAGATAGAGTTTTAGAAATCCAAAACTCTTTCAATTTTGCACCGAATTTATCCAAATTTTTTTTGAAATTTTTGTAGCTTTTAGAGTACATATAGTGCACCCTTTACTAGTAATCCATGCACAAAAATATGGAGGAGGTGCTCAAGAGTTGGGCGCCCCTTAACTTGCCATGTTTGGATAAGCCTTGACTAGGTATTTGACCTAGACAAGGACTCTATCATATCTCTCTGTATAAAATGCATTTCTTGGTAAAATTTTAGTAGAAGATAGAGATTTAAGAGACCTTTGTGTCATCTAAAAATCAAAGATAAAGACCTTTGGGTCATAGAGATATAAAAGATGCAAGTTAGGATGTCTAGAGAAAAAATGTGAAGAAGAAGAGGGTCTTCTTCTAGGGTTTTTTGTTTTCATATCTTTCCTCCCTCCATCTTGAGTTTACTGAGAGCATCTCAGATCTGAAACTCCTCCTTTTACTTTCTATCTTTGAAAGAGTCCAAATCAAGAAGAAGGAGGCACCTGATCAACCATCAAAGAAGGATCAGCGCAGTACTAGCATACTGTGCTGATTTCCTGAAGCAGGACTTTTGATCGAGATTCGTGGGCTCGTGTGGATGACTCTTAGAGGTCGGATGTGTGTGTGGCTTGCAACATCATCCTTAAGCCCAGATCAACGAGGTTAGAGCATCTAACTTGCAAGGTAATAGATCTGATCTATTGTTTAATACATACATTAGATGTGGTATAGAAACATGTTGATATGATCAACATGTAGTTCATGCTATATTTATATATTTTAATTTTTGATTTAATGCTATGTAATAATCATATAATAAGATCTTAGATTTAGAGATTCTCTGGTTTTAGAAAATAAATTTTGATTTATTTTAGTCTTCCGTTGTATGATCTTGAAAAAGTTTCAAGATCTAACCCTGAAACCCTAGATCTGGTTCCTATAATTGGTATCAGAGCCTAGGTTCTTTATTGGTAGGTTCTTTATTACATGATTATTTATACATGCTTAGATTATTTCTTAGATTATATCTAATTTATAATATGATTATTAAATCTAAAATTGAAATTTTAGATCAATCACAAACTGCAAGGTTGTCCTGCTGTAAGGTTTACCCCTTACAGTGCAAAGATTGTCTTAGTTTGTGTAGATCTAGCTTTAATCATAAATTTGTTAGATATGATCTAGATTAAATTTATAATTTATTATATTTAAAAGATATTTAAATCTGAAATAAAATCTCTTTGTTAATAATTTTTGTGCAAAGAAATTATTTAAAGTTAAAATTGTTTCAATTACATGAACCTGTTTAGATTAGATCTAAAGTAGTTTCATGTTTATTTCACTTGTATCTTGATTATGAATCAAACATTCAATATGGTTGGTAGAATCATATTGTAAAATTATTTTATAAATATAAAAATTATTTTTTTGAAAAGCCGAACCCAACCCTCGGCCCAAAACTTAATTAAGAATTAAGAAGTTGTTTGATTAGGTTCTAGGATTGTGAATTGAAGAACCTAAGACACAAATCATAACACATTGGGTTAATGGGTTAGTGAGAATTAGGTCCATTAATTGGGTTAGACCTATGGTTAGTTAAAGATGGACTTAATTAGAGATTGACTAAATCTAATCAATTGTTGTCTTAGATTAGGTCAAGGATTCTCTAGATCAATTACAATGGTTGTAGTTGGTCAAGTCCGTGTCTTTAATGAGAACCAAATGGACTTGATTCTTGGCTAAGAGGTCTAGCACGAACTGTTAGGTTGATCTAATCGAAACTAATTAAACTAGTTGGTGTCTAAGGTAAACCAGATCGGTGATTTTTAATTGGGAGCCCGCTTACCTATCCATTTCTGATGGTGTCTAAGGCAAGCTTTGGCAGACCCTCCCACTGATCGAACTTACCTGGCCTCTTGGTGAAATTATGTTTTGATCGGATCACTTGACAATTCGAGCTGACCCATGTCAGCTAGGTAAATCAGTGTGACTGATTTAGGTGCTCCTAGACCAACCCTTTTAATGGTCTCCCTTAAGCTGACTTGGTGAAGCCAGTTGGAGGATCATGATAAGCTGGTTCATCTGACCTCATCCTCTATATTATTTAAATCCTCTAAAATTATTAGGTCCTTAAAATGATAAAGTTATAGAGATAACTGAGTCATAGCCTCCCATTAAGGTGTTTGATAATGAGTCCATTAACTCAATAATCATTGCAGACCCAAAAGCCTAGTGCTTGTTGACTAATGGAATTATCACTCATCATATGACGACTTGAAAGTGTCTCTCTAATGGTGGTTAGGTGAGCCAACCAAAGTTGGGCTTAATCATTCGTTGGTTAGATACACCAAGTATGATCATGTTAATGGTTGGACCTAACCGGATCCTTACAGTGGAGGCCAAAGCCTACTGATTAGGTTTCTGGGGTAAAATTAAAATTACTAAAAATTGTTTAGAAAAATAATTGATTATGAACCTACCCTTAGATGTACATGGGTTGGCCAACCAAAGTTGAGCTTGTGTGCAGTCTAAGTGGATTCTAGTACCCACTAAGGAGTTAGGGTAATTCCTCGAATTGGAGGTAGAGGCTACCAATTCGAATAAAATAGTGGGAGAAACCTTTTGATTAAAGTCCAAATCTTTAGGTTTAATGAATCAATTACTAATTAGGTTATGGTTCTCCTTTATGCAAATATGGCCACTTCCCTAACGCTCCGATCATTATTGGACAATGATAAGTTGGTGGGACCCAACTTCGGTAGCTGGTACCGAAAGTTGAAGATAGTCCTGGAGCATGAACGGATCCTATATGTGATAATGGATCCTGCACCAGAGGAGCCAGCTGCCAATACACATGGAACAGTCAGAGACACTTACCAGAAGTGGCTCAATGATCAGACCACGGTGCGCTGTATCATGCTGGCTACCATGAGCGACGAGTTCAGTCACAAATTCGAGATGGCTCAGCCAA